>NC_031971.2:30598368-30898368 GCF_001858045.2 Oreochromis niloticus | reverse complement strand
TTGTCTGTGCTGTGCATCTACGGCCGGGGGGGGGCAACTTGCAGGGCAACTTGCATGTGACTTGACGTTTTCATAATTCCATGCCTCTGGATAGACTACATTAATACTTTTTCATGCAATGGGTAGATACGTAGAACACCTGCTAACTAATACCTGGTATTATAATTATTTTGATCCAAAGATAAGAGAGACATTGTGGACATTGTTCTATGATTAATATTTTGCTCCAAGCAGAGAAAGACATCATGATATGCAGCTGGTGATTCGCTACTATGAGTCAACACTCTCACTCTCCATCTATTTCTTTCTCTTCTCCTTTTCTATCTCTGTTTCTATCACTTGGCATAAATAGATTCACATCCTGTTTTTTAATCATGCAAATATTTCAACTTCTGTGGTGGAAAAACAAAGCTGGCACTCTCTCATTTGTGCAGAGACATCACAAGCAAGTGAGAATATTACAATTAGATCAGAGCAGAGTACAGGTGTCATGACTGATCATAGGGGCGTGTAGCTTATTTAGCTTTTTTCATTTTGGATCATAATATTATAATTTTAGCCAAAAATTGTGGAAAATTATAAAACGTTTCTGACAAAAACAATGGAAGCATCATTACAAATCATCAGCTTAATAACAGGTAAGATTATTCTTCTATTTGATTTTCTTGGGGCTGAAACTCATTTTAATTGTTATGATTAAATTATAGTTTTATTCATTTAATTTTCTATAACAGCTGCTGTGAGCTTTTTGTCTGTAATGGGAAACAAGGACAGACGTGTCAACATTAACTGTAAGTACAACAAAGATGTAAACCAACATGCAAAATACTTCTGCACGGAGGCACGCTAGTAACTTGAGTTATTTACTACTACTATACTTGAATACAAATTTCAGGTAATTAGGTAGTTACACCTGTTTTAATTTTATTGTTGTTTTTATACCTCTACTGTTCAGTTGTGAGAAAAATGTTTTTATGACAGTTATCAGACTGCTATAGTTACAAACGTTGCTGTGATTAACTCTTAAAACATGAAAGACAGCCATTGGTTAAATCATCACGCTGTATAGCAGCTAAAATTAGCTTATTTTAACAAACAGTTCAAGTGATACTCATTACTGTGCATCTGAGTTTCTTTGAGTACTTTCTTTTTTATTTTATTGCTGTTTTTATACCTTTAGTCTTCAGTTCTGATGAAAATGTTGTACATAGATTTAACAGACATCTATAGTCACAAGTAAATCCAGTGGAGCGGTTTGGTTTAAACTAGATTTAAACCAACAATGACCTTAAAAATATATAGATATTTTAAAATAAAATAATTAAACATACTAACCGAAAATGGAGTTAGCTACATTTTGGACCCTGTTTCCGGAATGCAGTAGCTAGTGAGCTGATTGGAGACCGTAACAGCCAATCAGAATTTTTGCATTCAAATTTGTGATTGGTTGGTTTTATGGCACACTTACGACGCTGTACAGAGTTGAGCGCGCACGGAGCAGCGATGTTGTGAGTGCAAACGACACACTGACAAAAGTGGCGATTTTTGGCCCTGATGGCTTGCCATAGAGAGCAGGTCCGCAGATGTCTGTCAGCACACAGAGCAGAGATCTGAGCAAGAGGGGCTGTTATTGTGTGTGTATATGGATAATAGCAAACACTGAAATACATTTCTTGCACATAGCAATGAATTTTGTTCGCTCAAATTGAACTTTTCTTCGCTCAAAATTATTTTCTCCTCAAAATGCAACATTTCTCTTGCAAAATTTTTTTTATGGCGCTCAGGCACAAAAATAACTCATACTTCTTTTTCTTCTTTGGCATTTAACAGCAGCTGGCATCCTTGTAGATGCATTGCTGCCATCTTCTGTTTCAGTCCGTTATTACACTATTAAATCCTACTGCTTATTCCTGTGTCTTTCAGGATCTTACAAAGCTTCAAATGAGCGTTGACTATTAAATTAGTCGTCGACGATTTTGATAGTTGACGTAATCGTGACTAGTGGACTAATCGTGGCAGCCCTAATACACCTGCATAGGTGCTAAAATGAACTTATCACAGCATGAGTGATACTTTTTACTGTATATTAATGTATCAATAATACAGGTTGTTTTCTTGCTGCCTAAAAAATGATCAAACAGCATCTACACTCTACTGATAAACAGATTAGTAATTTTAAGTGTTGCATTGAATGCACTATATACACATCTGCTGACTTTGATTGAGAAATTAACCTTTGCTTCATATGCTTCAACTCTCTGACAGGCTACAACAAACCAGTGAACCAGACCGCATTTCTTGGAGCCTCTGCTACCATCAGCTGCAACTATACAAGAGTAAAAGAAAGTGGAATCAAATCCTTTTGTAGAGACGATGCAAGCTCTAATTGCAAAAATGTGATTATGACTATTGACTCAAATTACACCAGACTAGACAGATTTTCTCTCAGAGATGATAAACAGCAAAGAGTCTACACTGTGATTATGTCTGCACTGACCCAACAAGATGCTGGAAAATACCAGTGTAGTATAAAATCTGATACATCCACTTCTTGTTTAACTGAGATCCACCTCTATATTTTGAGTGAGTATTGATCTGATTTTTGATTTAACGTAATAATAATTTTAGTAAATAAAAACACATTTATATATGTAATATATAATATATATATATAAGTTGCAGTTTGTAAAGAAAATAGCTGCACTGACATGCATTTCCTTTTTTAAGACTGGGAAGATATTAAACCACATGAAATGGTTGGTGTTACTTCAGAGACTGCAACAATTACATGTAACTATTCTAAGAGTGAAAAGGACACTGAAAAATACCTGTGCAAAGGAAAGAATCCCTTGAACTGTGACGAGTTAATACGGACAACAGAAGAAGACAGAGATGTAGTTAAAGACAGATTTTACATAAGGGATAATAATACAAGGAACTACTTCTATGTGTACATCAGTGACTTGAGGAGAACTGACTCTGGAACGTACTGGTGCGGATCTGGTAAAACAATGACGAATACTGAATACACCAAAATATACCTTTCTGTCAGTAAGTACCCCAGTTTGTTTATATCTGTGGTGTTTCACAACAACACCTTTTTATTAGAACTGACTGAACTGTAAGTTTAAGAAAAACTATCTGCAATAAAATTAATTGAGGTAGAAAGCAAAAGATATATATCATTTTATTGTTTGACAGATGGTTATAATTATTCTGACTTTAGTCCTGGTTTATTTGTTGACAATCAATAAACATATTTTAGCACTAAAGCCAAACATTCTCAAGTTACTTTTTAGGAAATACAAAAAAACATGTATAGCAGGGGTGTCAAAGATAAGGCTCAGGGGTCCGAATCGGCTAAGCTGACTCCAATCCGGCCCACTGGATGGCTTTGGAAAAGGGAATAAACTTTAGACTGTTAAATGCATTTTCTTACATTTTAAAGCTTTTCCTACATTCATACTACATCAAATTAATTACGTAATAGAAAAAAAAACATTCTTTGGTACTGTATAATGATTATTTTCTGAATATTAACAACATCAACAAAAATTGTATAAAATTCTTTCTTTCTTTTTCTCACACAGCTGAAAGACGCACTCAAACCAAAAAATCAGTCAGTTTACGTTTGAAGAGAGAGAACGGCGATGAGGATTTAGGTATGTGTCTCTGCCAAGCAGTTGCAGTTGATATCTCAGTATACAAATACACACAAATGTCTACTGCAGAAACACACTAAGCCACAGTCTCTATTCTATACATTTTTAAGCCATATTTCTATGGCTGTCTCCTTTTTGCAGGCCTGCCTATTGGTATTGGAGTGGGTGTGGGATCATTAGTGGTGATTGCTGTGGTTGTGCTAATACTATGCAGATGTAAAGTCCTCAGGATGTCAGGTAAGAAAATACATAAATAAATACATTTATTTACTAGTCCCTAAGGACCCCAAAGCACTTTACACATCCAGTCATCCACCCATTCACACAATGGTGATGGCAAGCTACATTGTAGCCACCCTGGGGCGCACTGACAGAGGCGAGGCTGCCGGACACTGGCGCCACCGGGCCCTCTGACCACCACCAGCAACCTTCCGATTACAAGGCGAACTCCCAACTCTTGAGCCACAATCGCTTTGATTTTATCAGATCAAGATTAATGTATAACATTCCCAAGCCAATGAAAGGTTTTTCTGACCTTAACTACAAAAGCAAAAATATTTAATGCATTTAAATCTAAATCTTAAAATAGAGATAGATAGATAGATAGATAGATAGATAGATAGATAGATAGATAGATAGATAGATAGATAGATAGATAGATAGATAGAACAGAGCAGACATCAGTGAGAACAAACACACAAAAAAACTCTTGTTGTTTATGTTCAAATTCTTCTCATTTTAGAAACTGCTGCTGAGGGGTCATCAGAGCTGAGGACAAAGTCTGGACATAACACAGAGGTGTGTGTGTGTGTGTGTGTGTGTGTGTGTGTGTGTGTGTGTGTTAGTACATGTTTAGACATCTTTGTGAGGACAGAAAATTAGCATGTGGGGAATAACAGTCACATCTGGGGATAAAATGCCGGCCCTCACGAGTTTGAAGGCATTTTTGAAGCTCACAATGTGGTTTCAGTGTTCGAGTTACAGTTATGGCTATTGTTAGGTTTAGGCTGAGGGTTAGGATTAGTCATTTGTTTATGATGGTTAGGTTAGGGTAAGCGGCTAGGGAAAGCATTTTGACAATGCAATGTGCTCACTGGGGGGGGGGTAGTTTGACTGAGGGCACAGTTTTGCATCTGTCCCACCATTGCTCTTCATTGCTCCCCCAGGGAAATACTGGAGATCATCAATATGAAGAGATTAATGTACGGAGACAGCAAGAGAGCTCACTGCCGTCTGTTTCTGCTGTTACCGGCCCTCCTCCAGACCTGGTCTACTATGTTAATGTTGATTTTCAGAAAGATACCAATGTCAATCTTCCTGCAGACATAGTCCACTATGCCACTGTGGGTTTCCAAAAAGATGGAAGAATGCTTCCTGTCACTAGTGAAAACGGCTCTACTCCCATGGGACAAGACGTCATCAATCCTTCTGCAGACATAGTTCAGTATACCACTGTGGGTTTCCACACTGATGGAAAAACACTTCCTGACACTAAGAAAAATAGCTCCACTGGCACGGGACATAGTGCTACCAGTAATCAAGCACCTGAGACAACTCTCTATTCAACTGTTATAAGACAAGGGGAGCAATAATATAGTAATGCTGTGAAGGAGCTGAATATTCTCTATGCATAGATACTATCTGTAAACTTAAAATAATAGGAAAAAGGTTGAAGCACTTCAGGTGTAACTATTTATAGAAATGTGGTTTGAATATTACAATTATTACAATGACAAATATTTAGGTCGCACACACGTCTGATTTCAGTCAGTGATTTTTAGTAAAAATTTGATTTGCTATGGTTGATGCTTCAGTATTACAAAAATGAGAACATACATTATTGGGTTTTTTAAACAAGTAATTGGTCAAAAAGTAGTTTACAATATTAGAAAGTGTATCGTCACTTAAATATCTGATCACTGATTAAGAAAATGCATATTCCTAAGAAATAGTTCCCGGTTTGTTTCTTATTCAGTAGTAGTTAATAAAACAGTTTAATACAGTTCAGAGGTTGGCAGTACATGAAGGTGCAGCTGATGAATAAACCACACACAATTTGACATGGAGTAAAACATGTTTAGTTTCCATTTCTTTAAGGTAAATTAATATTTCAACTACTATGAGCTTTTCCATGTGTCTTCTTGTGATTTTTATCCGATTCGTTTTTATAATTCAAGCATGCAGTTATGATTTCCTGTTTTACGTTTGACCTCCCGAGCATTTCAGTGTTTGTATCTTATTTTGCTCTGCAACTCCCTCTTGTGGACTCTTTGGTGATCAGCTGCTTATAAATAGATAACTGTATTTGTTATCGTGTGCTTCATTGTATGAACCATATCATAATTCACTATCACATTGCCTGTAAATACCTCTCTGTAACAGTCTGTCATAGTAAGTAAGCGTTTTGTTTTGACTGAGTTTGCGCTCAAAACAAACAGTGGCACAAGGAAATTAATGTGGTAAATATTGTAAAGAAAGTGCTTCATAAAACAACGCGGTTTGTGTAAAATTCTTTGAAATAACGAAATAAAAAGAAAAAGGTTGTTGTTAATAAAATTTTTATTCCTTCTGGGGATGTAAGTAAATTTATTTTTTACGTAAGAAAGTTATGAGCCTCACTGCAGATGCTCCTAAAATAATTTCATTAAAGAGGCAAAAAGTACAGTCAACCTTGTAAAAAAAAAAAAAATAAAGCAAAAACATTACACACAAAACAAAGAAAAATACTGTTTAGGAATTTAACTTGAAATTCAAAATCGTTGTTTCTTAGTACCGGTGGTGAAACAAGTGTTTTTATGAATAAGATACGTCTCTTTTCTAATTTGTCAAAGTTCAAAAACTACTGTGCTCTGTCATAAAACTGATGACATATGTATGTGTACACTGACAGACATCCCAGATGACCAATAACTGACCAAAATGACGCTCCAGGCGGAGCTACAATCTCCGGCGGAGGCTGGGTGTCGCCTGACCGGATGATGACAGAAGTTTTCAGTCTAATGTGGCGACTTTTATCATGCGATCACACATTTAAGACTGTTGCGGGTTTACTAAAGGCTGGTGGGACTTTTGACTCTTAACTCTCTCGTGTCATACTGAAATAAACTCACCGAGCCTGTGACAGACTGCACTGCCATCTGGGAACTTTTCGTTTGCTGGACAAGAGACCCCCTTGGCTCCTATTTGACCGTGGAGGAGAGCAGAATAAAGCCCACTGAGCTGACCGAGCTGCAGCTATGGGAAACCGGGGAATGGAAGACTTAATTCCCCTCATCAACAAGCTCCAAGACGCCTTCAGCTCTATCGGCCAGACCTGCAACTTGGACCTGCCTCAGATAGCGGTCGTCGGCGGTCAGAGTGCAGGAAAGAGCTCCGTGTTGGAGAATTTCGTTGGGAGGTTGTACCATTAATATGTAGTATTGGCTCAAACTGACACTGTGACGCTTAACTTTCATTTTTTTGGCAGAAGTCTCTCGCTGTTCCTTGAATAAAAACAACACACAGCTTTTGCGTAAAAGTCGCCAGCTAAGCACTTGGTTACGCGTCTGTGTGTCGGAGCCTCCCAGTTTTCCAACAGATTCTTTCCATTATGGAGCTGTGCTATTCACGATCGATAATTACGCATTTTACGCAAGAACACAGCTGTTTGTTTAGTGACTGGCAGAACTGGTACAAAACGAGTGTTAAAGTAAAGTGCAATAAAAATTAAAGCTTTCGTCTTAGCGTCTATGTTCTTGAACTATACAGTCAAGAATGTGACTTTCTCATTAGATCTGTGTCCACCGTTCTTTCCAGCCATTGCTTCCTATTAGGCCCATTCTGTCAAACATTTACAAAGGCTGTTTTCCTTGAGGCTGCTCATTCTGAAAAGATAGCTTCATAGTCCTCAAATGACACAGGTCAGGTAAATGTTTTACTTTCAAGGGTAAGATATGTAAAGGTTGTTAGCAGTTATTATGAAGTCATCGTGGATTGATCATTTATTATTAGACAGTTACACCCATCGTATATATATGAAAATGCCTTGACTCTGCCCTCTCAGCATGCTAAGCACTGTTGAATTTCTTTGTGAGGCTGATGAATGAGCTAGAAGGAATTCCAGTAAGCAGTTTATGATTCTTCTCGATGATAAATAGCAGTAAAACAGCTGTTACATTATTGCCATATGTTTGAGTCACTCTGCTCACTTTATTACGTTGTGTAAAATAATCAGTATTTTACATTAAAAACACATCGACATAGCTTGAAACAAAATCCGGAAGGGGAATGAGACATGGCTGTAGTGCAGTTATAGGGGCCTAATCCACAGTTTGAGTTTTAGTAACAAAGAAACAGGACCACTTTAATCGACTACATGTCCAAATGATTTCATTTGTTGTTCAAGAGATCGGGAATGTTGATTAGGCAGCCATGTCTCCTTTTTCCCTGTTTCCTTTTGTCTCCAAGTCCCAAGCAGTGGCTGAGGGAGACAGTAGAGGCATTGATGTGTTTGTGCTGGGGTCATCAGTGATGTCACCAGCTGCACTGTCATGTGTATATGACACACTGGGTACCACCAGATACCCACAGAAGAGTACTGAGCTGTTTTCATGTTTGTTAGTTACTCCACTGACATTCAGAGATGAAACACTGAGTTTTGAGATTGCGGTGTTTACTTGTTTTACGAAGGTGCAAGTTAGTTTTTGTCAGACACGTCCGGCTAACAGTTTCGATTATTGATTGTAGGCTTTATTTTTTTCCCTATTTTATTGTTTTATTTCATTGTTTATAAAATGTTGACTAGTTTCCCCCGTTTTAGTTCTCCACCTGCAATTCAAATAACACAAAATAAATAGCTTTGCGGGACATACTGTAGCACTCTTTTGGTGGGTGTGTATAAACTGTAATAAAGGATTAGAGGGGGCTATGTGTCAAAATAGAGCCTTCTTTTTCTTAAGTAGTGATTGGGTCTATCCAAAGTCCAAAAGAAACCCCACAAAAAATGTCCAATAGTAATTCATAGAGCCCAAGTAGACTTTAAATGTATTTCTTTGACTATTAAAAAGCCCACAATGGAAAAAAATGTTCCTTTTAAATTTTGCTATAATGTAAAATGACCCAAAAAGTCCAAATTTTTGTTTGTTTAACCCCCCCCCCAAAAGAATTTATTATAATGCAAAATGTTCATTATTAATTTTGTGTTGGTGGACTAATTCATTGGTTGTTTGGGTTTTTTTTTATTGTACTTGGTTTAGAGGACAAGCAGTGTGACCTTAACTACAAAAGGAAGGAGGTGGAGGAATACAAAAACTTAGCAGTGTCCTTTGCAATTCCAGTTTAGATGACCCGCTGCTTCAACTGATTCATGTCGTGGTTTCATAAGTGACAGGAAGAGAGAGAAAAAACAGGATGGGCATCACAGTTGTGCAATTTCCTCCCTGCGCTGTCAGCAGTGACTACAAGCAGGGGCTGTATACATGCGTATAGCTTCAAATCGTTATATGTTAGTGCGTGGGGCCTATTTACCTTACAATAAAACTTGGACCTTGCTGCTGGCTGGGCATGCAAACAGAAAAACAGATAAAGACATATTTTCATGGCCCAGAGAGATGTGTAGTCAGTGACCTGGAAATGATCACGATTCTATTGGACAGGAGTTTCCATTGTGATGAATGTGTATATAATGAGAAGGGCAAACAGTGGGCGACATCTGTTTGTCTTTGCACTATTTATATTGAACAGGGATGTAAGTCAATCTTGAGTTTGCATTAATAATGCAAAAACTCAGATGGAGCCCTGCATTTCCAGTTAATGGTATTTGAAAGCTGTTTTTCACCATGAACTCTTATTTTGGTAGGGGATGCTAAATATTTAGGATTTTGATTTAGTTTAAAAATGAAATTGTTGGGGGTTTTTTGTTGTTGTTGTTGTATTTACTTATTTTAAGCAATAAGTCAAGTCCTTTTTGTGTAGCACCTTTTATTTGCCGGTTTTTAGACCACTTCACAGATGCCGTATAAGCTGATAATAAGACAGAAAAATGTTACAAAACAAATAAAAAAGTAGATTCAGGGCTATGTGAAATATATTAATAAAGACAAGGAATTATAAAGTATAATAGAATAAGAAACTAAAACATAAGTGCTGTAAATGCTGTATGAAACTAAAAAAATGAAAAGCCTGTTTATGAAACATTACTTGTTGTGTTGAACTTTACCTGCTTCTCTCCTTCAGGGACTTTTTGCCCAGAGGATCTGGCATCGTCACCCGTCGTCCTCTCATCCTCCAGCTGGTTAACAGTAAAGCAGGTAAGTTGTTTCTCAGTTGTTAGAAGGTAGTTCTTGAAAATATGGCCTTTCTTGAAGAAAGCTGGAGAAATGTACCACACAGCAATATCATTTATTGTTTTGCGTTTACAATCCTTCACTCTAAATCGATAACGATAAAGGTTTAATAATAGCATCATTTGTGCCACTAATTGAGCTTCACTCACTACATCTTACAGCTGTGTTACTTTGTGCCATTTCCTTCCAGTCCATTCGGTTTTCTTCTTGCCGTCTAAAACTTGTTTATCTTCATGTAGAGTATGCCGAGTTCTTGCACTGTAAAGGAAGGAAGTTTGTAGACTTTGATGAGGTCCGCCAGGAGATCGAAGCGGAAACAGACCGTCTCACTGGATCCAACAAAGGCATCTCCCCTATCCCCATCAACCTCCGTGTCTACTCCCCTAATGGTACCAGACACACGTTTACAAACTCAGCCTTCTTAGTGCCAGTGTTCAATATCCGTCTGATCACTTTCACCCTTCCCTCTTTTCTCTGTCAGTGCTGAACCTGACCCTGATTGACCTACCGGGGATGACTAAAGTGCCTGTCGGTGACCAACCCCAGGACATTGAGCATCAGATCAGAGACATGTTGCTACAGTTCATCACTAAGGAGAGTTGTCTGATCCTGGCTGTTACCCCTGCAAACACAGATCTGGCCAACTCAGATGCCCTCAAGATTGCAAAGGAGGTGGACCCTCAGGGTAAGCCAATGTTCAGAATATGTGGACCTACACACATCTACATATTTCTTGGCAACCTTTTTGGTATGATTTTTGCAGCAACTTCAGGGATTGTACAGTAACTGCAGATTATTTGTTACTCAACAGTTATTAATGCTGATGACAAGAAGTTTTTATTTGAAATTATCCTGAAATTATCTATTTGTATACTAAAACATAATTGTGACTTTTCTTCAGGGCTACGGACCATTGGTGTGATCACAAAGTTGGACTTGATGGACGAGGGGACCGATGCACGAGACATCCTGGAAAACAAACTTCTGCCGCTCCGCAGAGGTACGCACACAAAACCAAAGTCAGTACAGTCAGAAAACAAACTCCCGTGCCACAGCCACAGCAGTATCACCTGTTGTTTTGTGGACAAGAGGTTTTGCTATGCTGTTGTTTTCTTTAAACCTCGCATGACCATTTTTGGACAACAGCCAGAGACATTATAAGATAGAGGCCTGTCCCTCAAGTAATCCTAAATTAATTGATGAACTGAATGAGGCAGAAAAATAAATACCAGGAGGGAAAAAAATTAGGCAAAATGGAGCACATGGAGCAAATAGTCTGTGATAGATTTGAACCTAGGTTGCTGCACTGGCCTTTGGAATATGGATAGCCTGTGCATAAGCTGAGCAATAGCAACATGCAAGTCAGCCACATGTTTAAGGTTTTTTAAAATTTTATTTTATTTTATTTAATTTTATTTTATTTTATTTTATTTTATTTTATTTTATTTGTTAGATTTGACTGGTGATTCCATACACAGTTTTTATGCTGCATTAACCATTGAAATTTAAGTTAATATTAATAATGATACAAAATAACTGCCCAATTAAATGCCTGGAAGCATTTAAAGATGGCTGATTGTTTTCCTTTGTAAAAGGATGTTGTTTTACACAGTTTTGTGTTGCCACAGTTAACATCCTATTTAATACTTACTTACTGGAATAACTGAACATCAGCTCTTTAGAGTGCCTTCCAGTAAAATGCTAAACAAGACGACACCTACCTATTGCAAACATAATAAAGCATAATTTTGTTGTCATAAAAACATGGGGATTAACTGTAAAGACCAAATCTGTTTTTGTTCCTGTCTCTAACCTCCTGAGAACCGAGGAAAAAAAGAATCTTCCCATTGAACTTTTTTTGTGATTTCCTGCCTCTTTGGAGCTAAAAGAGGTCACACAAACACATGAGATATCAATGGAAAGCCCAGGATGTCCTCTATTTAGTACATCAGGACTTAGTAGGGTAGCTCAAATGAGTCAAAAAAGCAAATGTCCATTACAGAGGACATAAATGAATAGGCTGCTTGTGAGGAGGATAAACAAGAAGTTGAACATTTTAATGTAGGGGTATAAAAAGCTACTGCATAGCCTCTAGTGGGGATTCGTGGAACTGCAGCTCATGTTTCAAAGAGGCTCTTTTGACTTAAGGTTTGCTTCAATTTTTGCCTGTTATTTCAGATTCAGACACTTTATTTGTCATTATCATTTCCACAGCAGCAAAATTAAATGCATCCTGTAGAAGAATAGAGCAATAAAAAGAAAGCAAATCCATTATAACTAAGGAAAAACAACATAATAAAACACAATCACATGTTCTTGTTTTTTCACATATTGCACATTGCCTTCCTACTGCTTTCAAAAACAGCAGTCAAAGGGCATTTATTCAACATTAGGTGGAATAATTACTTTAGGAAAGAAACTGTTCTTTAATCGGTTTGTCCTTGCTTTAATAGCTCTGAATTTCCTCCCCAAGGGCAAGAGCTCAAACAGAGAGTTTTCTGGGGGGGTGTGTCTTTGAGAGTATTTTATTTTCATTTCATTAAAAAAATTTTTTGATGTAAAACGAACACTGTTTTAATCAGAGATTAAGAAATTAACTTTGGAGGAACTGTAGCTTTTTGTACAATATTTAGTTTTGTAATTTTTAACATATTTGTACTAGCAAGAATGAGATCTTACATTTTTAGTCACATATGCTGTTGTTTTAGTAAAGTGTGGGGGGATGTTCCACTTTGTGAATTCAGTCTGGTTTTTAGTAAATCCATTAAATTTCTAGTTGGGCTACAAATCAAAAAATGATGTGGTTATGGTCTTCTAAACTCCCTGTGTGCCTTGTTTGTACTTTTCTTTAGGTTATATTGGTGTGGTGAACCGCAGTCAAAAGGACATTGATGGGAAGAAAGACATCCGTGTTGCTTTAGCCGCTGAAAGGAAGTTCTTCCTGTCTCATCCTGCATACAGGCACATTGCAGAACGCATGGGTACACCACACCTCCAGAAGACCCTCAATCAGGTGAGACGCACACCTGATTATACAAACACATATAATAGGCAATGACAGTCACTTTTAGCACAGAAGTGTTCATAAAAACTTTTTTATTGTAACTTTTTTACAGCAACTCACCAACCACATCCGCGACACGTTGCCAGGGTTACGCAGTAAACTCCAAAGCCAGCTGCTATCACTGGAGAAGGAGGTGGAGGAATACAAAAACTTCCGTCCTGACGACCCGGCACGCAAGACAAAGGCGTTACTTCAGTCAGTACCCACTTCCACAGACCCAGATCCACAGATGCATGAAAACTCTACAGGATATTAAATTTAATATTCATTTTGTAAAACCTGCAGGATGGTGCAGCAGTTTGGTGTGGACTTTGAGAAGTGTATAGAAGGGTCTGGAGATCAAGTGGATACTTCCAACTTGTCTGGTGGAGCGAAGATTAACCGTATCTTTCATGAGCGGTTTCCCTTTGAACTAGTGAAGGTGACAAGTGTTATCATCCCTTTTCTCAAAAATAATTAGTTTTCTTTGTCTTTTTTGAGGTCACATATTTTTATTTGCCACTGAATTTCCCAAAGAACACAAACACCTCTCAGACTGTTGCTACTGTTGTCTGGCTGCAAGTATCACCGATGATACACATAATGAATAAATTCCACTGTGTCTTAGATGGAGTTTGATGAGAAGGAGCTGAGGAAAGAGATCAGCTATGCCATCAAGAACATCCATGGAGTCAGGCAAGTTGAGCCAGGCTGTGAAAAAAAGAAACCCACACATTTGTCTGCTTACCTGTCTTACCTCTTTTCTGTCCGTGCTTTATGTGTCCCTCTTTGTGTGCTGGCTATAATGTGTGTAATCTCTCGGCTGCTTGTCAGCCTTATGTCTATTTTCTGCTCCAATTCTTCCGTCTCTTTCCTCTGCTCTTCCTCGTTTGTTTTTTCCCCACTCTCCGCTCATGCCTTCCCTGTGTGTATGTACCTGTTTCACACTGTTCCCATGTGTCTCCTGCTCCATGTCTCCATGTTTGTCTTGTCTGTATGTCCTTCAGGACAGGCCTGTTCACCCCTGACTTGGCGTTTGAGGCCATAGTGAAAAAGCAGATCATTAAGCTGAAAGAGCCCTGTCTGAAATGCATCGACCTGGTCATCCAGGAGCTCATCAACACAGTCAGACAGTGCACCAATAAGGTATCACTGCATGGTCGCCTGCCCGACTGCTACTCATGCATAGCTTGTACTGCCAGATGTAATTTTTCATCCAACAGTAGCCATTTTTGCGTGCTTCTGGACAATTTTTTCTGGACTGCACAACTGAAACAGGAATTTAAAAGAATTATTTTATAATCCCGCTTTGAGGTTTTCTTATATGAAGAAAACTATATAAAGTTACATGTTCTGGCTGTACTGCAGTGCATTGGAGTGGTGTTTCTGAGGAGCTGTGTAGTAACAGATAGATGGGCTGTGACACGTTCCTGTACAGGTTCTTTGCAAAAAACAAGCTGCAGGCCTGATTTGAAGAAATAGCTCGAGACAGCGTCTACAGCCACAGCTGCTTCCTGAGATTGTACTTAATCAAAGCCCTGCTTTGAACTAAATTTCAGCCTGCTATTGTTTCTGTTCTACAACAAAACTCCAACATATAGCTGAGACTCGGGGGGGCCTCTTATTGGACAAGTTGAAATTTTGTTATGAAGGTGGGACTAACCAAAGTTGTTAGGCTTTATTGTGATTGCCTGTACACAGTTTGAAGTCATGTTTCTACAGCGACAAAGAAGATATAAGCCGACCAGTTAGCATGCACATGTACAGGAAGCTGAAACCTCCATCAACCTGCAGCTTGTTTCTGTTCTGAACATGAAGTTGAACTAACTAACCACCTGTTTTTCCCTTTTGTCATATTCCTCAACCTTCATCTTTACATTCCCTCTTTAAATGCTTTCTGTTTTCCCAAACTATTCCATCCAACGTGGGCTTTTGTTTTTTTATCACCATTCCCTTTTTTTCCCACCATGGCCCATACAACACTTCCTCCTCTTCCTCCTGATATTAAACCTCCAACTCCCACGATGCATCACTACAGGACAGGCCTGTTCACCCCAGACTTGGCGTTTGAAGCTATAGTGAAAAAGCAGATCATTAAGCTGAAAGATCCCTGTCTGAAATGTGTTGACCTGGTCGTCGTCGAGCTTGTCACCCTGATCAGGAAGTGCACTGAAAAGGTAAACATGAATAGCAGAGAGGCATGTTTAGGTTATGGAGAGAGAGCTAAAGGACACAAGAGTGAAGGAGAGAAAACAGACAGGCTAAGACTAAATAGTGAAAAAGAGCAGATAAATTCAATAAACTAACTCGTCCTGTCAGTGTTTTTGATCGTCTCCCCTCCCCACTGCTTGAAGGCTTTGCTGAACATCCATCCTGCTGCTCCCCTGGACCCCCAATGACAAATCCAAGAGCCCCTTCACACTCTGATCCTGAAATCCACTCAGCCCATCATCACTGGGATTAGTGATTTAACACTACCACACTGATATCAAATCCATTCCCCTCTCACAAGACATGTGGCTGCTTAAAATGGCACAGCTGTGGCTGTTGTTGTGTATATTTCCAGTGGTGTACCTTTTCTACACTATTCACATCCACAATGAGACACTCACAATGCTCTACCAGACTGTTTTTCCCTCTTTCCTATCTTTTAACCTCACTGATTTCCTGGTTTCTCTATGAGCTTGAGATTATAGTACAGTGGAAGGGTTAATTAACCCGGTGCTGTTTTATAATATGGTTAAATTTTCATAGATAACAAAAAATCTCAAGCTGATTGAGGACTTGTTAACGCATGCCTCCTAAGGTGTTGTATGTTAGTCGTCTGACCTCAAACATGTGTTCATGGTGTACCTTAACTGTCACTGGTTGAGTGTAGCTGCTTACAAGGAGACACAGATTGTTTTACAGTGTTGAGCCTACATACAGTAAGAGTGTATCCATGTGTAATCTGCATCAATCTGCAGCGGTGCATGTGCATGTATCTCTGTATGTGTGCTTTCTACAGCTTACCTCGTACCCCCGATTGAGAGAGGAGACCGAGCGGATTGTCACCACTTATATCAGAGAGAGAGACAGCAAGACCAAAGACCAGGTGCGTGCTAGAGATGGAGCTTACCTGAACAATTATAAAGCTTCCCTTGTTTGTGTACACAACACGTCATGTTTTGCCCTCTTTGGCAGGTGCTGCTGTTGATTGACATTGAGCTGTCCTACATAAACACTAACCATGAGGACTTTATTGGATTTGCCAAGTAAGACAAACTTAACATACAGATTATTCACTTTAATTAGGATAAGTAAATGTGGGGATTCATATTTACATTTTAATTATATATGTGATAGTAAAATCTTTCCATTTCCATGATAAATCGTAGTAGCTAAAACATTATCCGCCTTTTTCCACCACTAGTTGCTGCCTGAAAAAAGTCTTAAATCATTTAGCAAGCAAGTGGCTGTCATGTGACCTGCCTCCTGCGTGCTCCAAACACCAACCCTCACCTAAACCGAGTCTTTCCATTACTGAAAACTCATCTGAAGCAGACTCATATGCCACATGTGAGAAAGGGCATCTACGTGAACAGCTTTATTCTCTTCAAGATCAATTCAGTGTGTAGAGTTTATCAATCAAATGTTGAGCTTTATCGTGTGGAACTTTCAAACTATTCTGTAATATCTCGAAAAAGTAAGCTTAAATTTGAAATGATACATACACAGGCTAAGATTCATTCTTAACACAAAAAGCGTTCACTTAAATTTATTTGGATTATTTTACATTTACAGTTAAAATACAACCTCAGGGCAGCACAGATTACCCCACACCTGTCAGTGGAATTACCCTAGAGCAGTTTCTTGAAACTTGTCAGTTAACGTGTCAGAATTTGTAGAAGTGAGAATTTGCAGTTGTTTTTCTTTTTGTTTTTGTTTTTGTGCTGTTTTAGTGATAGATATTTTGTAACACTTTTGTAAACCATGTTTAAT
Organism: Oreochromis niloticus; assembly: GCF_001858045.2. Lineage (NCBI taxonomy): Eukaryota > Metazoa > Chordata > Actinopteri > Cichliformes > Cichlidae > Oreochromis > Oreochromis niloticus. The sequence continues at coordinate 30,881,359 of NC_031971.2, read as the reverse complement.
CATCAATTGCCAGTGCTAACAATGAACAAAAATAATCATTAGCCATGACTGTAAGTGATTAGTCACTGGGCACTGTATTAGGTACACCTAGTACCTAGGGTGGAGCTCCTTTTGCCTTGGGAGCTCCACCTTATGCTTTTTTTCATAGCAGAGAATCAACAAAGCACTGGAAAAAATATTTTGGTCCATATTGATGTGATAGCACCACAGTTGATTTGTCAGTTGTACATCCATCTATTCACCACCTCCCAAAGGTCCTCTACTGGATTCAGATATAGTAAATGTGGAGGCCTTTTAAGAACATTCAACTCATTTTCATTTTCAAGAAACCAGCTCAAGATAATCTGAGCTTTGTGACATGACACTCTATCCTGTTGAATAGCCAACAGAAAGCAGGTATATTGTAATCATAAAATCATAAAAAAGTACTCAGGGAGCCTCTGTATGCTCACTGTGTATGCTCAATTGGTATTAAGGGGCCTAAAGTGTGCCAAGAAAATCTGTTCCACACCATTACACCACCACCAGCCTAAACATTTGAACATGGTAGGATGAACCCTTCCTTTTAAGTTGTTTATGCAAAATTCTGATCCAAATGCTGCAGTGGAAATCAGACCCTCACTAGACCAGGCAACATTTCTCCAGTCTTTTACTGTCCAGTTGTCATGTAGCCTCAGTTTCCTGTTCTTCTGCCTGTTGTGTGCTCAGTGATGCTCTTCTTCATAGCTTGGTTGTGACGAGTCGTTATTTTTATCAGCTTTAAGCAGTCTGGCCATTCTACCTCTGACATCTACAAGTCATTTTCTCACAGAGAACTGCCATCAGCTGCATATTTTCTCTTTTTAGGACCATTTCTTGTAAACCCTAGAGATGGTTGTGTAGATCAGCACTTTCTAAAACACTCAGGCAAGCTCGTCTCACACCTGTAATAGCGCCACATTCAAGGTCACTTAAATCGCCTTGTTCTCCATTTTGATGCTCAGTTTGAAGTTTAGCAGGTCATCTCGAACATGCTGCGAAGTGACTGACTGATTAAATATTTGCATTAATGGGCAGTTGAGTGGCTAATAAAGTGGGCATTGTGTGTAAATATATTTCGGTTTGGTTAGCGTTTAATCTTTCTCCCTTTTAGTTTGAAATGAAATTCTACTAAACACGAATGCATTTAAAGGCTACTCAAGAGTTCATCCTGCTCTGCCTTAAAGATTAAAAAAAATATCAAAAGCAAACTGATCAAAAGGAAACTGATGTCTTAGATTCTTTCATGTTGCATGAAAGAATCTAAGAGTTGTGACAGTTATTGACTGCTTAGCACTGCTTTCTCCATCATCTAATCCCCGTTTGAAAAAAGTTCTGTATCTGATGTTATGAAATCTGCCTCCTACAGCGCCCAGCAAAGGACTGCTGCTAATGCCACCAAGAAGCGAGCCATGCCCAATCAGGTGATCAAAGATACAGTGTACACCTCATCTGTGATGTCATCACAGAGGCATGTGGACTGCTTCCATCTGCTGTTATTCTGTTTTCATTTCTTGATGTTGTCTCAGCCTATCTCTCCTGTCATTATTACCTTGTTTCGTCACACGTTCATACTCTTGTCTGTGGCCCTCTAGTACTCTCCCTAAATTTCCCTTTCCTCTGCCTCTTCTTGTGGTTCTCCTTTAAATAGCCTAGGGAGAGATTCTTGTAAGTATGAAGCCCCCACATCTCCATTTGTCACTTCCTTCTTCACTGGGTGCAGAGTGAATGGTCATTCGGTCCATGCCGAGAAGCAAGATTTGTACTCCGTGATGAGAGGAATTGGGAAGTGAGAGTTACACTAACAAGGATGTGTTATGAGAACTGGAGTAGCTGTCATTAAAAAAAAAGCAAACAAACAAAAAAAACTTACAGCTTCCTTTTTAAAATTCACTGTAATGCTCTGTATACACAAGGCAAGTTGATGTGTGGGAATTTGGGACAATTTTTATTAAACTTACGATAAGTTCGCAGTCACATGTACTTGTGTCTGCTTAAAAAAAAAAGAAATCTGGAAAAACTCTGCCAAATGGATTACAAATGTGTTACGGTATGATTTTGTCGTTTGGAGTAAATTGCAGCAAACCAGTAAAGACAACCCACTACCTAAAGAAAGTAGAAAAAACTGTCTGTAGATGTGCAGCTTCAGCAGGATTTACGGGTGTTAGAAGCCCAACAGTGCTTTATTTGTCAGGAGAAGCTGATTACTGATATGGTGCCAAGTTAGCTAAAGAGGCGATTGGAAATCACACAAATCTTAGAAATCTTAGAAAGACTGAAACCAAATGCCAATGGAGTGAGATTGTAGGTTTGTACCTAAGTTCCCTCTGTGTGTGTCAGGCACAAAGAAATTGAAAACCACTGGCCAAATCTTAAAGGATGCCCGTGTGGATCTGTTTTAACAGAAGAGACTGATACAAACTGCTGCCATAGCCTAAATAGCTGTGGCTTTGTCTTGTAGCTCACAGCTCAGATGCTCAGAGTTCTTTTGCTGTGTCGGTGACCATTCCACAGAAACAAACAAGAAATTTGTAGCTCCACTCTAGCACATTTGATTAATGAAATTTAGCCATCAGTAATCCCTTCCAAGCTGAACTACAGGCTCTTTTAAAAATCAAATTTTAATTGCAGTATTAAGACTTTAAGTAATTAACAGTGACACATATCTGCAATTATGACTAATTATACTGGGAAATTCCTGCACTAGTGGTCTATAAAAGTTACATTTTGAACCAATTTGTCACAGCGATCCACTGTAACAAATTGTCTGCAAGGCTGATGCACCAACTGTGCAATCCATCTATGGTTACGCCAACCAGATTCCAAGTATTGCATACGTCTGCTCATTATCCCTGTGTGTTCATTTGTCTTCCTGTTCATCAGTCTGGCAGTAAAAAGGATGCAAAGAAGGTGACTTTCCATTTGAACCTATTATCACTTGTTTGTACTCTTTGTGGTGCATTTATTGATGCTGTACGGACTGATCTGATTGCTTAGTGATCTCCTTTTTTTATTAAGAACATTGTTACACCAGCATGGCTGCTATGTTGCTGTTTTTAATGTTGCTGTGGCATTTTTGGGGGCAAATATTCGGTATATGTTTAGGTTTCATTTGTTTTTACCATTCTGGTCGCTTGCTGTTGATCACCTGTCTTACAGGGTGTACAGCTTAATCAACTGTTGGATGTAACTGTGTACAGGTCATCCGCAGAGGTTGGCTCACCATCAACATCAGCATTATGAAAGGGGGATCCAAGGAATACTGGTTTGTCCTGACCGCCGAGTCTCTGTCCTGGTACAAAGACGATGAGGTAAGGCTGCTTTCGAAGACAAAAGGTTAAGTAATAATTTACTGGAGTAAAGCGGAAGTTACAGCATGCAAACAATGGCAAAATCTTACGTGTGCGTTTAAAGAAATGTCTTAAAGTTGTTCCGAGCAGTGAAAGAGTTTGTTTTTGAAATAACTTTATGCTTTTAAGTCTGTCTACTTTTAAACTTGTCAATACATAACTGTGTCTTTTATCAGGAAAAGGAAAAGAAGTATATGCTGCCTCTTGACAACCTGAAGCTGAGAGATGTGGAAAAGGGCTTCATGTCCAGCAAACACGTCTTTGCCATCTTCAATACTGAACAGAGGTGTGGACGCTTTAATCGTCTATAATCATTACAGTAATGCTGGCGGCTTTTTTTTAGATATGATCTTTGTTCAAAGTTTGTGCATGTGTGCTTTACAGGAATGTGTACAAAGACCTGCGTCAGATTGAACTGGCATGTGATACTCAGGAGGATGTTGACAGCTGGAAGGCTTCCTTCCTGAGAGCTGGTGTTTACCCAGAAAAGGACCAGGTATTACATTGTTACACTTACAATCTAGAAACCTGGGGAACCTTTTATTCTAGTGCTTTCAGAGGTGAGTATTACAAAGCATTATGTTAAGAGTTAACTCCTGTACTAAGACCACTGAAGGAAACTGCATTAACAATCACAGCAGTGCATTGCAAACTGTTGCATTGTCACAGGAACAACATGCAAATATCTTTATCTTTGACAAATTGCTGCCAATTTCATTTTACACAGCTTTAACTATAGAAGACAGATTTTAAAAATGTATCTGTCCATCAGGAGGCTAATTATCAACAACAATATTTGATAAGCAAAATCAGTTTTGCTTTGATCTGCCCAAAAGTCATTTACATGTCTCCTTATTTGGACTATGGGGAAGTGTCAGACCTACATTTACTGAGTTACTTTTAATCTTTCATGTATAAGTATAAAGTTTCACACCTCTAATGTGCAGCTGTCACATTAGAAATGAAAAGCAGCAGTGTTAAAATTAATATACTTTTATAAATTCATGATAATTAACCACCATCTGCAAGGACTTCACTTATTCCTAGCACTATTGTGCCTTTTTTCACCAAGTCTCATTTTATGTGAGCACACACAGAGCCTGAAGAAGAAACTCTCGATTCACAAAGAAATTGTATTATTGTTTATCTTTGACGCAGGTTATAAAGCTAGCTCACAAAAGGAAAGCCTGGCTGTGTTGAAATACCTTTGCATCGTACCCTTCTGCTGGTATATCAGTCCAGAATTGGTGTTTCTAAATGTGTTAACTTTTTATCTAAAGAGACCTGTTATTCATGGTCATTCTTGCTTCCTCTGTCTCTATCCATCTGCCTGGTGTCCTGCAGACTGAGAATGAAGATGCGATGAATCCTAGTGACACCGTGTCCATGGACCCGCAGCTGGAACGACAGGTGGAGACTATCCGCAACCTTGTGGACTCATACATCAGCATTGTCAACAAGTCCATCAGAGATCTCATGCCCAAGACCATCATGCATCTCATGATCAACAGCGTATGTCTACTGCTTTATTGTAGTGACTCAACATTAGTCAGAGACTTTACTCAAAGCAGGCAGGAAGCAGACAGCTGCTGAGTGTAGTGGTACACATAAAAGAGTCAGACATTTCCCCTCAGGAGTTGACAAAGACTAAAACAGTGTTAAAAAGGGGGGCTGGGAATAATTATATAATAATTTAAACAGTGCACTTTATCTAAAAAGCAACTTTATAGAGTGCTGTTCAAGATTATTTATAGCTTTTCAAATGTGGAATACAGAATCTTATTAGAATTCGTTTTCTAAACTGCTGCCCTTTTCCCACTCGCACTTCCAGGCCAAGGACTTCATCCACTCAGAGCTGCTTGCCTACCTGTACTCTGCAGGGGACCAGGGCAGCTTGATGGAGGAGTCAGCGGAGCAGGCTCAGAGAAGAGATGAGATGCTGAGGATGTACCATGCTCTGAAAGAGGCTCTGGTCATCATCGGAGACATCAGCACCACCACAATTTCTACTCCAGTCCCGCCACCTGTCGACGATACCTGGATTGCCAAAGAGCCAAGGTACAACATAATTTTGGAAAAATTTACAAGACTTACATAAAATATTACATTAAAACTTAAACACAAGATAAAACAAAGCTGCTGAGACTATGGAAATAATAAAGGGAAATAAAAAACAATATTAATAATAATTAAAACCCTTTTCACACTTGTATTAACAAAGAACTCATGTGATTTGGGAAGTACCCACAACATCTGTGTTTTGGGCAACACAAAGGCAAGTTCACTCTAAATTTACTGACATCTGTGGTCACCAGGTAGAGACCCAATGTTACTATTAATAGACATATAGTCACTGTTGATTTGTTTCAATGTTTCCAAACCACTGAATGTCCCAAAGTAATGTTAGTTCTCTGCAAAACAGGCAAACTTGGCTCAATTGATTTTATTACACTAGATGTCCAGCAGAGGTCATCTAAAGACTGTTTTTTCCACCAATGCAAAAGAGCATTTTCAGTTATGCCAGCATCCAACTATGTTCATGTTTTTTTGCAGTAATGAAACAGACTGAAGTATAAAAATCACATAATATGAGTTCTGTCAGCTGGAACATCAAAAAAGACATTATCGTGTACCCTATTTAAATATATGCTATGTTAAATTTAAATATATGACATTTGTTTTTGACATGATATTAAATATCTTTCCGTATCTTTCTTTCAGTCCTCCAGCATCCCGTCCTGGCACCGCATCAGGGGCCCCTCCCAGCCGACCCCCAGGAGTGAGGGGGGCCACTCCAGGTCCTCCATCTGCTCTCAACCCAACACCAGCATTTGGACCTCCCGTGCCTTCCCGGCCTCCAGGTGATCCCAACTCTGTTCCTCTAGTCCCGTCAAGGCCGGCCCGTGTGCCTCCAGCGCTGCCACCGGGCGTTCCTAGGTAAAACCACACACACACACACACACACACACACACATACAGACCTTGATGCTTTTTTTTGTGTGGCTTTGGTATTGGGGAAAGTTGCATTGAAACATTTGGTGAAGGGCTGCATTATGTGTTACTCAGGCTTTTGTTGGTGGTTTGGGAAAAACTGGTGCATGACCTTCTGACAATATTTTTCCTTGCATGTTCCCTCCCCTTCCCTTCCCCCAATACCTCTTCTCCTCTCTTTTCCTGCAGCAGAAGACCACCGGCTGCTCCCAACCGACCTACTATCATACGTCCTTCAGAGCCCTCGCTTCTTGATTAGAAATCTTTTTTTTATCTGGTCTTAAAGACTTTGTTTACACTTATATATTTCTTTTAAGCAGAAATAGTCACTAATTTTTTTTTCCTGTAACTTTAGACTACTGTTAAGTAGTAATCTGATGCTGTTTCAGTCTGTGCATTTCAGAAGCATATTGTATGTAATTGTGAGATTTTTTTTAACAAGTACATAATGACATTTGCTGCATTTAGTATTATGAAAAGGGATAAATTTGATGACTTTAATGGCTCAAAAGTGTGGAACCAGCAAGTCAGGCTGAATTTTTCATTGTGCATTTAAATTGAAATGTGTCTTACAACAATACAATTTGTAACTTTTTGTATTATGTATACTTGCTAATATTTTGTCAGCAATTTTACACACTATTCACCTCAATAAGTAAACCACACTTTTCTCTCAATTTTTCTCAGCTTCAAACAGGCTTATACAAATTAGAGTGACCATCGAACGCTACAGTATTTTATATGCTTGATAATTTTGACTAATTAAGTTTTTATGGGTAAGGTTTTACCATTTCTCTTTTAAAGACCAAGTAAACAAGAGACAGAAGAGGAAAAAAAAAAACCCCACTGCTGCTGGAGCAGTGGGGTTTTTTCTGGTTTAACAATACATATACAGTAGTTGAGGTAAGAGTGAACTTACCAGTCAAACACCCAGTCTGACAATTACCTCCCACAGCTGTTCATCCTCATTAGTGCCTACAGTAAAGCAAAAAATTATAATTACTTAAAAAAAATCTAAGCCATAATGGAAAAAATGTAAGGAAGACACTCTTCTTTTTAATGAAGTGATGGACTGAATAAATGAATAGAAAAAGACACGTGTTTGGTGGCTACAGCTTCTTCTTCTTTACTTTTATCTTTTTTTTTCCTTTTTTTTTTTGCACAAATAGTGAAACATGCAGAACATGCCTCTTGTGTCAGCATTTACACAGAATTGAGGTTAAGAACTTTTGATTTCTAAGATTAGGAGACCAAGAGAAAAATTTCACTTTCTGTATGCGGCCTGATAAGATCTTCTGCATTGCATGATGAAGCTAGTTGCTTTCGGTGTTTTGCTGTTCATGTAGCTGGGAAGGAATTACTAAAGGTATGCAATCCTGTTCTTCCTCACCTTTTCTTCTGTCCGCTGAGTTTTACTAATACCCTTACCCAAAATCTTATCTTCTTCTCGTGATCTTTTAATACAGGCGGCCACCGCAAGTCCCTGCTCGTCCCAACCACTGGTGAGGGAAACTCAGACTCTACAGCAGGAGGAAGATTGTCCTACGTATAATTGTTAAGCTAGACACTTAAATAACAAGGGCATGCAGAAATAATGGTTATACATTACAACAGAAATTGTGGCTGGACAAAAGTTGACGCTCTGCATGCGTTGATTCTAAAATGAGGAATGCTGGCATCCTCTGTATTTTCAAGTAGACTATTAAATTTACTGAGTATTTCTATTATTTAATTTACGTGTAGCAATCATGAAAAAATAATTTGTTTTGTTCTTTATCAGAAATGTTTATCAAACCTGAGGAAATAAAAGTAAATTGAAGGCAAAGCTTTGTGATAACATTTAGCTTAACCGTCCTACTAGGTGTGTTTACCTTGGCATGCTGATCAACTGCATGTTATTCATTCAAGGCTGATGTGGAATTCATCATGTGACTTATTTATAAAGACAATTCTTTAATCAGTTCTGTTTGCAGCTGCTTTTTATCCCGAAAAAAATCCTCACATCAAAGTATTTCTGTGTAAAAATGCATTTATTCTGATCAGTGACTCCCATGAAAACTTGATTTTTAAGTATCTCACACACAATGCATCTGGTAAAAAATAAAAAGCTGAGTAGAATCAAAATTACATTCTTTTCACACACAAACGTCAGAAAAAAAAAAAAGCCGATCTGATTCCCCAAAAGCCAAAATGTCAGAAACCAAACATGCATGAAACAATCCTGATATATACATGAACCAACATTCACATACATCCTGTATATCTAAAAGAGAACTGACACATATTTGTCATCATTAATCACTGTGAAAATAATCCCTCATTCTTGTTCTGCATTTTTATTTGTGAGTATGTCAGCATGTCCTTTAATGGCACATAACAAGAAATCAGTAACCTCTCAAAAGAAGAAGAAAAACATCCCTAAGGCTATAACCAAGGAAACACTTGGAGTGATGTCAATTTAAATCTCTGTTACAATGGCAGGATCTGTTGAGGACAAATAAGCCAGCAACACTATTGCACAATGTTATCCCCTGTAAACCAGCAGTCAAAGAAGTTACACAGATCAATTGTTAAGTGTTGTCACACAATTGACCTTCAAAGGTAATGACACCTTTGGTGAAAATTTCCCAAAACCTTTACACAGTTTCAGAAGTATGGGACAGTAGTTACAGGACAACATTTCCTCGATGGCTTGTGGTAAGATCTGACGTTAAAGGCACTAAATGACAGAAATGACTAACTAACCTAAACTTCCTAAACCCTTTACTCATCTGGTTACCCTTAAGGGTGTAACAATGTTACTTATTGCTCACAAAGAAATGTGGAACAAGGTCTCAGAAATTAAATACAACTTCAGTACAATTTATTTATAAGAGCAATAATACACAATACTAATAATTTGAATGGGTAACCAAATGCCTTGTTCTCAGCTGATTTCCTTTCCGGTCTGTCATGTATTACTTCAAAATAATCCCTCTATGTGCGGACCCTCCGCTTATCGTCAAACAGTTTGCGGACTGTGTAGACCTGTGAACAAAGATGGCGGGATATCAGGTTTGAAAAGTGTCTCCCTAAAGTACAAAACAAATCATTTTCTCTTATTGAGGTTGTGAAGCTGAGATGTTTATTTACCTGCGTAAGAGCCACGCACAACATCACCACCACGCTGGCACACGACCAGAACGAGACTCTCCACAGGTTATCTTCCAAAAGGTTTCGGTCCCGTGCCTCGAAAGCGCGCAGCACCGTCTGCATCTGTCGACTGCGCTCCAAGCGTTTGTAAAGAGATTCCATGGATTCCTGAGGGGAATGAGGCCCGGCGTGAAAACATGGATAGCAACAGGGAGCAAAGATTTATGGGCTTTGAAAAAGAAACGAGAGGGGAAAAAATGACAGGCTATGCTTGGTCTCAGAAGTACAGAGCTTTCAATTGTGTAGTTGGTAAAGTGGAAGAAATAGAATGGCTTAATGACTTTTCTAAACTTCCATTTTGGTGTCGAAACAGAACTTGAAAGATATGTGTTTTCTGTGCCGTTTCAGTTCATGTCAAATGTAAGTTTGTCAGCTAGAAAACCCAAAATACGTCATGCAGCAATCGTGTGGTTTAGTTTAACTAGTTTGACTTGCCAAGTAGGCAATGTTTTTCCAGCAGGTGCATCAGTATTTAAGTCTTCAAAACTGTCAAACATTGCCTAAAGATTGAAGCAGATGTTATTTGACATTTTCTATATCGTCAGCAAAATCCCACAAAAACAAAACAAAACCAAGAGTGTATTAGTTTGTCTTTTAAAACTTTCCCACTTCACCAGCCTGTCTGTTTCTCACAGCCCAAACACAATTTGTTCCAGCTGAAGATCAAAGACTAACAGGTAAAAGACGTATGATTTCCTTTTCTAAAAACACTATCCAAGTAGAGGCTAGTAGCAGAAGCATACTAGTATGTGTAGTAAGTGTTGGTCAAAAGCAGCTGGACATCTTTCAGGTTTTTGAAAAATCACCTTTCAACTGAAAGGCCTTATCAGTTTCATAAGCTGATGGGGAGTCAGGTATTTAACACCAGTACTTGCATATATGGGACTCTCCATCATCTCTAGTGGGGTTAAATAAAATAGTTTGACATGTGTTCAAAACCCCAAAAGAAATTCTGTTCCCTTTTACTCAAGCACTATAATGATCTGATCGCATCACAGATAAGTGTTGGAGTATACGCTTCAGACATATGGTTAAGTTGTGGCTAATTTCTAAGTCTGTATAACCACCGTGGAAAGTTGCGTCGTAAGTCAACTGTAAATGACCACATGATCACATGTTAGAAAGGCTTTATTAAGATGTGATCAAGTCATTCATCTCTCAGTGTCACATCTTCCTGTCCTCTTCTCACCCACTGTTTCTCTGTATGATGGTTGTTTTTTATTTTCTCCTCCCTTAATATCCGGTGAGGTAAAATAACGTAAATAAATAACCATTTGTCATAGTGTGCATTTCCTTTCCATATATAATTTTGGAGCCAATGAAATATTTATGTAATTTTACCATTTTGAGTTTCCTACAACATGCTTAGTGTGACGCAGATGTTACACACTAAAAGCAAAGTGAAGTATTTCTAGTGAAATGAAATTTTTTCTAAACAGTGTAATGTAATTTTAAAAGAGGACGCCAGTCAAAGAACACTAAAACCAAGTGGCAACCACCAGGGCCAAGTAATGAAGCCAAGGCAAAATAGTGCCAAAAATAGTCAAATTCCTCTTGAAGCCACTTGAAGCTCCAAAAGCGAGTCAACACACAAACTCACATGTTAAAATGTCCAACTCTACACCATTAAAAAGCATGTTTACAGTGATTTTGGTCTCTATGAACAGTTTGCCCCATTTGTCACAACTAAACTAGCATGGATTTTTTTTTTTTGGTAATATTCTTCTATCTGGGGAGTGTGTCCACATGAACTAAGAGACACGCCAACACAGGCTAATCTGTAGCTCCTGTGCTTCACTTGGTTCGCTACACTGTGTTTGTGCTTTTTTCCCCATTTTTGGAGAATTTTTAATAGACTGTATGGCAAATACTGTCTGCCTGTGACACCATCCAAGAAGTTGGTTCTCCAGTTTTTGTGAGTGAATTTTGAGTATTTCCTTTGGCTTTTAATTGCAATAATTGGCAGGCATATGTGTGTTGGTATGCCACACGCATACTCTGTGTTAACACAGTTGCTAACCAAGCTGTCTGGTGATAGCCAATTACAGAGCACTATCAATCTCCTGCCCAAATATGGTGAATTTAAGCCACAAAAACAAACAGACAGCATTTGCAGGTGTCCAAAATGCTTTGAAGCTTTAAACCCAGACACTGCAATGGATGACATCACAGTGTCTAAGTCACCCACAAACTGTGGCTAAATAACTAACTTTACTAATAACTTATCAAAGTAAAGGGAAGAGGATACAAACAGTAGTTAAGGTAAATATAGAAATTAAATAACAGTAAATTACAATAAAAATTATATAGTATTTATGTGAACGAATCAAAAACCATATCCTTTTGAGTCAACGAAAAGCAGCTTTCAGGCATGCATGAGTTTACCATGAATCAGTAAACACACTGTAAATATCATGATGACAGTTTTGAGCATTTTGTGTGTGTTTTATGATTCACTTGAATTAATTTTTTTATGATGACTCAATTTCAACTGGACTGAGCTACTTGCAATGGATGTCCAGACGTCCTCACTTGGGAACTATTTTTATAACTATAAACAACACACTCTAAAGGAAGTTTCTGTAAAACCAGACGAGGTGTGTGGAACTGATGACAAAAAAGCTGCGGTATATTTAATTCCTGGTGGTGACGTTAATTACACAATAAGGTATCAATGACAGTAAAAGGATTTTTATCAATGGAACAAATGATGCACTTTGCCCTTTTTCTGTTTGAATTCCAAAACCTAAAACTCACCCTGATGTCTTCCAGTTTGTATTCAAGAAGGCTTCCCTCGGGCTCCTCTAAGCCTGCCCACTCATCATCTCCTCCCACATCTCCTCCTTGGCCCTCAATAATGATCTCAAAGAACACCATCTTTTCTGAGAAGCGACTGAAGCTGTTGTCAAAGCAGATTTCATAGTCTCCCTCTTCTGTGGGTTCCACCCTGAAAGAACAGAGAGTGAAAATATCAAATATAAACTAAGATGTAATAACCCACAGGGTATATATGAAGAACGATCACAGATTCAGGCCACTTACACGTGGACTCCATCAGAGCGTCGCGACTCATATATGAGCCGGATGCCCTGAGGGGAGAGTACAGTGAAGTCTACATCCATGCCAGCACCTGCTATCACCTGGAAAAATAGACATTCACATAAGCACATTGTGCACCTTCAAATTCAAATGTCAAACATTTCGCAGTAAAAGAAAACTCTCTAGCCAAACTAATACTAACACTTTCAAGAGGGACTCTCCCACTAAACAAACAACAGGTTGACTTGTAGAACTTCCTGTCTTAAAGCCTGTTTAAACTGATACTCACAAGGTGCTGCCTTGTTTGGACAGTCATAAAGGTAATATAATAGCTTCCTCCATGAATCAGCAACAAGTTAGATAAGTGACTAAATCATCTAATTAGAACAATATAATTTCACAACATTGGGTCCCACATTGTTTTTTGTATATTGCACAATTTGTGATTTTTCTGCAGAATACAACTTTTAATACCATGCCCAACAGTTACTTTTCTACTTCTGTGTTCAGCTGGTCTTCCAACTGGTCTCTATTGTTATATTTAGTTTTGTTATATTGTTTTTTTACATTATCATTTGCATTATTATTGTAGATACTGTTTAATATTTCTGGATGTTGCTGATTCTTTGCTGTCCGATTTTACACAGCAAATAATGAATCCTAAGAAAATGGAGCAAAGACTACTGCATATTCATAACTATTTTGGTCAAACACTTTTACTCACAAACTTTTTTTAAGAAAAAAAGAAAAACTTCACTGTTTCTTCTTTCTTTCCTTTTGCATCACACAGAATCACAATGAATCAGTATGAAAAGACTGTCTGAACTGAGGTCTGAGTCACTGTCAGTTTTACACACTTCTTACTGGCATAGACATTTCCCATGGGGGTTGTTAAACCATGGTTTTACTAGTCCTAGTATTAGTCCTAGTACTAGCTGGGTCAAGAACTACAATGAGTTGGCATCACTGGGTTTATCTCGAACAGCAGGATCTGAAACCATCACACACGTGACTCATTAAGAATCTTATGTTATTTCCGGTACGCTATTTTGTTATCATTGATCTGTACAGGGAAAGCATCTGACTTTCGAGAAGCACCTTATTTATAAACGGTGGCAGATAGATTAGATTTGATTTGACTTGACGTGTTGGTTTGATTTGACTTGCTCACCGTTTCAGAAAAATGTGGAACAAAAGATGCATTGGTAATAACTTCAGATTCTTCAATATGACGTTAACGGTGGCTTATGAAAATACCTGCACAATGCATGCATACATGCATGTCAGCTAACGTTAGCTGAAAGGAGTGACGCAAGGCATCTACAACATGTTCCGCTATCGCTGCTATTATGAAATAAACTGTACAGACATTGAGTGGTTATTTCTTCGGACCCCACACACACAGTTACCTGATATTCGACCTCCATCGTACCGTTCTTTATTGCGTTTTGAAAGAAACACTCGGATCTTCCTGCTGGCAACAGAAACGTAAACTCGCTGTCTTGGCTCTGACCGAAACAGCTCACAGACCCTGCATACCACACAAAGACTGCTGCAAACACAAGCAGCCGTCCTCTGCTTCTCGATTTCCTCCAAAGTGCATCCATGGCGAAAATATTATTGGAAAAACACAGGGCTATCTAAGTTGAGCCATCTCCTTAGCATCTCCTCTTCCGCAGCAGAACTTTACGATGCCGGGATTGGGTGGAGGCCCGCAATAGAGGGTACTGCTGCGGGCCAATCAGAGAAAGAAGAGTAGCAGTCTTCCTCCAATCAGTGAGGGCTGAGGGCTTCGCTGAGTCAGCTTGTACATGCGCTACTGACAGGACTCCGGATGCAGTGACAAATGCGACCTAGTCAGTTAACCAGGCGCGCTCCCAGAGATGGGGGAGAACAACGCAGTATGGGGGTCTATGTGAAATTCAGATAAATGCACTCTAAAAATTGCCATAAAAACACTGTGTATGATTTTAAGGCTCATGCAGTCGGCACCAGAGCATGTGAACTGGGACAACCAACCAACTTACTTTGACAAGGAGACATTTAGCAGTTGAGTAGACATGTGTACTGACGCATGCTACCAAAACAAAAGTTATAAGCCGATATGTACAGTAAAATAAATATATAAATAAAGTGCTGCAAGGGACAATCTTGTAATCCTCATGACAACCCATATACTGACCCACTTTTACAGGCTACACAACCAATGTATGAATAAACCGACTTTAAAACACATCATCCTGTATGGGTAATAGCAACCATACTGTGCTTGTGGAGAAATATTATTTAAGGTACAAAAATATCCCTCATATAGTATACTGTGCAACAGAAGAGAAATATTTTCTCAAGGTGCCGACATGGATTAATGAAGTTGGAGTCGCCAACTGTAAGTGTAGAACATCCTCAACACATTTTCATTTGTTTTGCAATTTCTGAGTGAGATCATACTTCATAGCTAGCCTCAGAAGCTGGTGAATGTATCCAAAGAGACAACTGAGAGATACTTTTGCAAAGTCTGTCTTGCAAAGGTCAATGCAGTCCAGAGTTAGTGTCCTCTTCATGCTAGTTTCCATGGTTGTTGTGAATGCACTAAGCTACTATTAATGGAATAATAAAGATGATCTTGGGTATTCCCACAATGAGGTGTCAATGATGAATTGTTCACTACCAAACTGTGTGACTTCGTTTTACTCATAGATGTAAACGTGTTCTCAGTAGAATTCAGCTGAGGGGGCACAATGGTGTTTGTTTTTGACGGGCCTAGAGTCCACAGGCCTGTCCATAACATCACCACTGTACACACACCCAGGGAGCTAAATCACGATCAGTGTAACTTCCTTCTTACTGGCAAAGGCATCACCCCCAGTTTTCCTAACCACACTGAGCTAAGACGGTAAAGCGCCTGATCTTTGCTGTCGTAATTCCCAGTCTTTCTCATAAAAAGTGAGATATTAACACTGAGAAATATTGCTGAAATTGCATTTATTTTTCTGAAGAACTCTCAAGCTGTTCACTGCCTGTTCTGGATGGTTTATTAAATGCAAACACTTTCACATGTACTTTTACGATCACACAAAAAAGGAGGGATTTTTGCTTTTGTGGGTTTTTTTTTTTTATAGGTTATTATGCTATTGGTTTACTTATCTGGGCCACTGGACATTTAATTGGGCTGTATGTGGTCCATAAACTAAAAAGACTTTGACAATAGTAGTTCTAATGCCCAAATAAGATGGCAAATGTTTCATCAAAATATACTTACGATGGATAAAGTAAAAGTACTCATTATACAGAATGGAATCTATATCTATATTTACAGTACTGTAGCCTCCTATATCACAGAAATACCTCGTAAGCTACGAATACATTGAAAACTGTACTTTAGTGATGCATTTGAGTAAATGCACCTAATTATATCTCACCAGTAATTCTCATTATTTCATGTTTGTGACATATTAACAGTACAGTCCTCTAGTACTTTGGTGCCACCTCAGTGCTTTTTCCATTGCATGGTTTCAGTTGTTCATTTTTCTTTTTTTAATAAACGAATCAGTGAACACTATAAAATGAAAAACAAAACTGAAAATAGACTTTTATTTTTGACAGAAATTCTTCTCACATTTGAAGTCGTGAATTGTTTCGGGGTTTTTGGCTGGCTGCAGCTCTGGAGGTCTACGGAGGTCTATGATCAGTAAAGTACAACTCTATAAGAAGTCTATAATCTACTTACACACTTGTGAAAGTCTATAATGAGGAGACACCTTCATTAAAACATGGAGGGTTTACAACAACATACAAACCACTGGTTACGTTTAAGAAGAGATTTCCCAGATTAGAAATGACCAGTTAACATATTAAAGAGCCGAGACAGCCTAGACAAAAAACACTTTTGACACATTAACCAAGTTTGACATGTACCATAAAGATGGGAAGAGAAAGCTAGAGAAGGAAAGGAACAACTCATGATCCAAAGAATTCCATATGATCTGTCAAACAAGGAGGAGGCCATGTTATGATCAGGTCATTAGTGTTTATTGATAATGTGACTACTGATATAGCAAGATCGATTGTTACAGGTACACGGCTATACTTTTTGGACAAATTCAGTCAAATACTGCTAAACTGGTCAGACATCACTTCACAGTGCAAATGGATAATGACCCAAAGCAAAAGCAACCCAAAAGTTTCTAAAGGCAAGGAAATGAAATGAAAGTGAAAAGTCAGTGAATGAAAGTCAGTCACCTGATCTCCAGCCAGGAGAACATTCTTTTCATTTAGTGAATGGAAAACTGAACGCAGAAAGCCCCGCAAACATGCTGAAACGGAAGATATCTGTAGTAAAGGTCTGACAAAGCACTGACATGATATTTGGTGATGTCCAGAACTTCTAGAATAACTTCTAGACTTCTGGCAGACTGCAGTGTCTTAAAAATAATACATTAAATGTATGCCGTTGTACAGTGTTTTTGGTTTAGTTTTTTGTCAAACCCATTAACTTAGATAAAAGTGCGGATTTCAGTCGCATCTGGATTGTTTGATTTAAAATGTATGTAAGAGTTCTGTCCTTAACGTTTACATAACCTGAAAGGGAAAGTCTGCAGATTTATAATGTGTTTACAATTTCTGTCCTGCACCAAGGCAGACAGTTTTTTATGTGTACTAAATAGAGTGATTGTGTGAAACAGTGCTGTTACATTTGCAGACACAGTTTACCACTCTGCAGTCTGTATAATCAGCACATTTGGTTACAAGGAAAATGGGTAACTTCTGAAATAGGACACAAACTGTGACACCCCTTGACACATCTCTGTCTGTTGCCCTACTTTATGCTCTTTTAGTACCAACCACAGCCCAAACAAATGTTTTCCCTAGATATAGATACAAATTATTTTTACGCAAATAAACATCAAAGATGATTAAAGTAGGCAATGCACATAATGAACCATTACGAATGGAAATTACAAAAAAGAAATGGCTCATATTGAAATAAACGCATTCTTGTATTCATGTATTCTTGTTCAAAATATCCACTCCACATTTGTTGAACATATATCATTTGTTGATGTTAATTTCATTATTGTATTTTATTTTAATAAGTTCAGGATAATTAGTTACTGCCTTAACAAGTATGGTAGCACGTTCTATTGCAGCTCAGTAATAAAGTAGTAATATTAGGGTAACAAGGCAGAAACAAGAATGTAATAAAGTGGTAATTTCCACAATTTTACATTATTATTATTACATTATTAAGTTATTACCACTCAATTAGCAAAGTTATAACCAGTTAACATCCAAGTAATACCATGGTAGCAACAGTGGTTACAGATGTGTAATATTACACAGAAATATATGTCAATTTATTTAATCTATGAATATTAAGGGCCCACGGATTTGATTTCAAATATGTGTGTTAAAATCAACTGGTTTATGAAAGCATGGATCTATTAGGGAAGGCAAAAAGGAGGCAAAAAGTGGCAAAAGTTAGCAGGTGGCACCCCACTTCTTCTTTGTCTTTATCTGTGGATAAATACAAAGCAGTCCACTGAATTAAATCCACATTCTAGCTACTGCTGTAGAACTGCATGGTAAGTAAAACCTTTATTTTTTTTCCTTAAGGTATATTTAGGGCTGTGTCTCTTGTAGTTACTAACTTAAACCACATACTATTAGCTTTCACTACTGATAGAGTAGCTAAAAGTAGCTTAGCAGCTAACTTTAGCTGAGTAGCTAATATTAATTAAAGCTGAACCACATTAAAGTAAAAACAAAAGGTTGCATAAAAGTAAGGTTGTCGTGAAATAAGCTGGCAATTATTATTGTAAATATGAATAGAGAACTAGATGTGGTTAGTTATATGTTCAGATAATACCGATATAATGTCGCTAATGTTATTAAGAGTATTCATTCAAAAATGAAGTTGACTAAACACTGTAAAAAAAAACCCAAATGCCATTAAAAGCATGTCCAGTTCAAACAAGCAAAAACCCTTTCACTGAGTATTTTCTTGGAGATTATTACACAGCTTTAATAACAGGCTCTAGATCCCCCCGCACCCCCAAATGATTGATACTCCAGTTCTATTGTTTTAGGGATTCTATAACATGGTAGATTTTCACTGATACTGCTTGGGTGAACACAGTTACAGAGATTTTCATTTCATTTTCGCATCTCATTTACTTAAAAGTAAATGCAAGTATTGCAGTTACACTCAGAGTCATACCGAACTGACATTTTCCTCAAACTAAATGCTTCCTCTTCAGTGTCTGCACTCCCTGACATTTCGTTTCCTGACCCGTTTTCTTTCATTGCACTGTGCTGCTCTTGATAATTTCCTTGCATCTCATCTCAAGAGCCATAAAGTTACAGTTACAGTACATTCAATACATTATTCATTGACTAGCATTTTATGTATTGTTACAGTATTAAGTTATACTTTACTTGTTAGTGTGAGGGCTAATTGACCTATTAATTTCTTAGTAATACAGATTTATTGAAATTTATTTCAATGAAAGTTATTTGGATTGTGTGTATTTTTAACCAGGAATTCCCTGCCTACATGGGGATTGTACATGCTGGGTTTGTGTAAATCACAAAGTTCTGCCTTCACTTTCTCTCCCACTTTCTAACTTCATAGCTATGTGTGTGAATGTATCAGTAGGTTTCCTACAGTAGGTTTTATTTCTCTTAATGTGTCTAAAACTAGTCAACTTTATACTCTCTCTGAAATTAAAGAAGTTCCCTTAGTCTTGCTTTTTTGCTTGTCTTAGCACTTTTACTGTAACTCACCACTGGGTCTGTCAGAGTCTGTTCATTTTGACATTCATGTTGGACTCAGTATGCAACGACCACAACAACTACAGTCAGGCCTTCCTTGGCAGCAGATTTGTCTCTGCCCTCCTTGCAACTTGCAAGTGCCCTGTGCACACACTGCATGTCTCTGTTTGTGTGTCTAAATGTATGTGTCTGAAGTAGTAATTTATAGTGTGCGAGTAGCAAATCAGTAAGTGTGTGTGTGAAGTTTCACCATATGGAGTATGTCACGTCAAACTTCCCCCTCCTACAGCAGAAAACAGATTGTAGAAATACTGGTTTCAGGTTATGATAAAGAGGATACCAAAAGGAGCATTTCTTCATAACATTAGACACAGTGCTTAAGCAGCAGAGAGAAAAAGAAAGCATTCAGTATCACAATTCAAAACGAAGATTGCATTATGAAACAGGAAATGCGAAAGAACAACAAAAAAAAAGAACGATAACCAACATAGACTGTCTGCATTTCTGTACTCCTACTTAGCTGTCCACGTTTACATGAAGATGAATCACACTTTCAGGATGTTAGATAATAAAAGTAAATACATTTTAAAAATGACATGTCACTAAAACATTTTTTCAAAGGAAAAAAGTGATGACTGCATCAACACTACTTACAAAAGTGAGGAAAATATGTCTCGTGGTCTCATTTTTTCCAAACTTCTGCAAACCATCAAGTTCAATCACTGCAAGCTGTTGCTTGTTGAAAAAAAAGAAAAGAGAAAGAAACACCGCAAGTTCCTTAAAACGAAAATAAAAGCATGTTACTTAATCCACCTGAGACACCCAGAATACTGAAAGAAATTTTGTGTGTGAAAGGGGGCTTTAATGTATGATTAACACTCACAATGTGGGTGATAGTGCAACACTGTGGTGGGAGTGCTGGGTAGCGGTCAAGAGTGCGGATGTGTGTTACAGCTTGTTACCCCTGCTCATCTGGTTTTGCTGTACTTAGTTTAACATCACACTGCGTACTTGTTTAGTTTTAGAAATGCTAGAAATGTGCACAGCTAGATTAAGCAACTTTCTTAGAAACTGATAAAAAAAAATCTAAACAACTTAAAACCAACAATGACTGTTCAATAAAACATCAAGAACAGTGAGGCAGAAACTAAACAGTAAGAAAAGGAAGTGTCAGCTGTGATGATAACTATATTCAGCAGTTGTAGGGAGTGCCCCACACACACGCACACTACTCACTCTCTCACTCTTTGTCTCTGTGTCTTTGCTCCTTCCCCGTGTCATCTTCATTTCCTCCTTATATGAGCTGAAAAGCAATATTTGTGATAGTTGACAGCAGGCAAGCGAACACAAGAGGTTGGACTGAGTGCCAATATCTGCGCCGAGAGAAAATATCTAGAGAGGGGAAAAAAATTAATAAATGAGTCAGTAGCGTAGTTCAGAGAATGTTGTTAGGTCTATATTTTTGAAAAGCGTTAAGAATACATTTGCTATTAAATATCCCAAACGAGCTTCAGAGGACTGTTTAGAGACCGTGCTGCTGGATGGTTGGCTGAGCGGTGGAGGAACATTTAAATCCAAGGTAATTTCCCTTTCCCTTAAAAGAGTTTTGTTTTTATTATTTTTTCATTTGATTGACAAGCTGTCTTTCACTGTGCTGTTCAAGTAGTCAGGATATGAAGAAATCACATTGTTTTCAGAAACTGCTTACATCATGGCTGCTTAATCTAAATAGACCGTAAAATAACTGATTTGTTTATGTGTAGATTGTTGCTTTGTCACACATTCTTTTTTTAAATATTTCCTGTCTGATCTTCCCTTTTTCCCCCTGTTTCTTTACACTCTACTGTACAACTTTTTTTCCTTCAGTATCTCCTTTGACCTTTACTCTCACATCTTAGGTTGTCTCTAATCTGGTGGGATGTCAGAGGGCGGCGTGGGTGCCTGCCCCCAGGTATTTGTGGTGGACAGTCAGGCCAGCTACCTTAAAATGCCCCCTGAAAGGAAACCAAGGGGGAGTCAGCTCCAAAAGCTTCTTCTCTTGCTGGTGGGACTGGCCATGTTGGGAATAATCGTCGAGGGATTTTTAATCTACAGACTTTTCCAAAAGACCGAGGTGAGCCTGAAGTCTGTCTGTGATTGCGTACATGTGTGCTGTAAGAGAGAAGAGAGAAGTGTCAGTGCTTGGACTGACTGGAAATTCCTTCTCTTTAGAATTTCCCTGTTTGCCTCTACGTCATATTGAGACATGTCATTGCAGAGCTAAATGCGTTTCGGTGTGGGTCTTCGTTTGCTCTTTAAGTTATAGGTCGATAGTGACACGTTTTTCAGCTGGACTCTTTCTCTAGTTGTACTTCCCTTTCTTTTGTATCTCAAGCACAAAGCCGCAACATTAACTTCACTTTTTTAAAGACAGTTTCATAATGCTGTTTATTATACACCTGCCTCTCACGTGTTATGCCCTCTGTTTGTGTATAATATGAACTGCACTTAAAAATCAAACCTAAGATCTCAGGTTTTATTGAAAAAATTATTGTTATATTTAGGTTACTATTGAAAAAATTATCGGAGTATGAGGTTGCATACAATAACTAATCTAATGTGTAAAACATTACTTGTATATATATATATATATATATATATATCATGTATTTGCAGACTTTACATTTAGTGTGCATGTGTTTTTCCATACATCTCTAAAGGACACCTTCCCTTCTTGCATGAAGTTTCTACATTTTGACAAACACAGAGATTTTATTACTCACTGACTTTTTCACTCAGTATTTATTGTGTTGTATTTATCTTTCCTTCCCTGTAGGAATTTTCCCTTTTTAACCATGAGCATGACCTTAAGAACCGGTCAAACCCCAAGCCAGAAGGTCTGATGGGACAAATGAGAGGTATTGAGATGCCCGTTCTTAACATGATTCATTGATAATTCATGATCTGCATAGAAGACTCTCTGTGAAGGGAAGCCAGAACAATTAAATCATCATATAATTTAGACCATTAGACTGCATAACACGTTGAAATTTTGTATTGTTTTTCCCCACAACTTCATCTTAAGAATTTTATGTGTATATTTAAACATGGTTTTTTACACTGGTTGATTAATTAGTTGATCTACCCTTGCTTTCTTGAACAGATGGGAAGATGAGTGGAGATGAGAGGAGACCCTTTGCTCACCTGCTGGGTAAGAGCCTCCCTCATCACTCAAACCTGAACACTGCATATGAGCTCTTCAGATAAATTATGGTCCAAGCAACTGCTTTCTCTCTCTTTATCCAAGGCTCCAATAGTCCTACGGGGGAGAACGATGTAGTGCAATGGGCAAAAGAGGGTGAGGCCGTCACCCAAGACATGAAGTATAAAGAAGGCCGGCTGATAGTAGAAAAGGAGGGTTACTACTACATCTACTCCAAAGTGATTATCAATGCAGTAGAAGAGTGTTCACTTAGCCAGCACAAAGTCATGAAGAAGACCAAAGCCTATGATAAGCCTATAGAACTTATGCAATCAAAAAGGTACTCTTTCTTTCCTTTCTTTCTTTCCTTCCTCTCTCCCGTTGTTACTGGTGTGCTTATTTGTCTGTTGCCTGTCTGTAATTTTTATGTTTGTGCTGAGTTGATTTAAATGTGACACCTGTCATATTTTTCTTCTAGTATTCATTGCTCAACCTCAAAACCTCATTCGAAGCCTCCAGAAACTTCAGAAGATTTGTGGAACAGTTACCTGGCTGGGATTTTCCAGCTGCAAGTTGGAGATGAAATTTATGTGACACTGAAGAATATAACAAAGATTCGTCCAGGGTCTAGTCTTAACTTCATGGGGGCCTTTATGGTATCTCCTTAGAGACATGTGTGTGCCAGTTTATCTTATTCTATTTACTCAATGTTAATTTTACACCATCTGTTTGGATTATTTCTATGTATAATATATGCACAAAATAGATAATATATGCTGTACCTGGTGTATGTATTTGGATCACCAATGAAGAAATAACATTCTGTTGTTTTATAAAAAAGTATCTGATATTCAGGTTATATAATGCTATTTTTGCAATGTGGTTTCTTGTTTAAAATAAATAATGTTTTTTTTCATCAAACAAATTGCAAAGCAGTATCATATCCTGATTATGACACACAACAAGAACAATGAAAAAGAAGGTTTCTTATAAGTGAAAGAATGAGATGCGGCGGATTTTGTTTCTTGTTCACATATAAAACTGTGTGAAACACGCATTAAATCATTTGGAAACAGCCTGGATACCTTAAACACACTGTGATGAACCACAGACAACCCACATTACATAGCTGCATATTGAGAGATGCAACAAACACAAATGTCTGCAAGGCACTATATGTGTGTGTGAAGTGCAGGATGTGGTTGAGTAAGGATGCAGTGAGGAGAAAATGGGGAGGGAGTGGAGGTTGGGGGGGGAGTATCGAGATGCTGGGTCTAGTGTTCCTGACTCAGCTACTTTCACACTTTAGGGGAAAGTTTCAGATCACTGAAGCAGTTTCAAGTGGAAAGAAGTAAACCATATAGATCTACATATAAGTCAATGAGGGTTCATTAGCCACAAAAGGCTTCTTCCATGGAAGTAGAGTGGAAAAACAGAAAAATGAAAGTGTGTGATGTGGAGTGAGAATAAAAGTAAAGCACATGGACTAGTAAAGACAGGTGCAGAGACAGGTAACTAAATCACCACTAAGACGGAGACATAAGTAAGTGGAAAGACTGACCTCAGATACCTTTGAAATATTTGGGTCATTTCCTGCCACAAGACACAGATAAGCATCTGTGCAGAGAGGAACAGGCTCAAACCAAGATAGTCTTTGCAAACCTGAAAGCAATGGTTGTAAAGACATATCATGTTGCTGATGTTTATTACTTGCAGCAGTGCAAGGTGTCCATTGTCGGTTTATGTTAGTGCTTTATTTTACATAGATTTCTTGGGTTTTACACCAATGTTTTACATTCTATTTCACTCTCTTTTTTCTCTACATTTCTTCAACTTCAACTACATTTTAGAAGCAAGCATGGCACATTTTGCTTCATTCTACTAACCTGACTAATTTTCTTGTGAACATCATGAGCTTTCAAACACGACATGTATTCAGGTCATAAAATCTGATGCATTCCTCCTCAACAGTAACAGGATGCATTGATAAAAGGCTGCTTGCACCTTAATGCTTCAGTAGTAACAAACTGTATGACATGATAAATGTCCTCTGAAAAGGGAATAAGTTGTTTCACTTGTAGTAAAAGTCTTGTGTTTCATGCACATGCACATTCACATGCACATTCACAATGCAATACGTTTCAAAGGCTGCACATTCACAGATCTGGTGGTAAGAGGCCCAAAAAGGCAGAGATGTGCAAACAGGGACACTGACATACATGAGTCCTGAAAAGCAGCTGCAGCCATACACAATGCAAGGTTTAAAATGAAGAAAGAAAGAAGCTTGACTAGAGTTTTGTGTATCTTCCCCTCAGCGAAAGCACTTTTAAAACTCTATTGTCGACTTGTCTCTCGTAAGCAAGCAAAGGGTATGTTTACATCATGCATCAACTGTATGTAATCTTACAGCTAATCTTGTTTAATGCATATCCTAACAGGTCAAATGTTTGACAAGAATTTTGATGGAGTACTTTTAAGTCAGTAAAATCAGATTTATTATCCATGTTTGTTGCCAAAAATATTGTCAGTTCCGTTGTTTGGAATTTATTGTAAATTTGGTTTTTTTGTTCATTTTTAAGGTGAAAAAAGGTCACTTTCTCTTTCAGCTTGCAGGTACATGTTGGTATGTGTTTTCACTGGCAGGAGCTGCCATGTTTTGAGGAGTGTGTGGGTGTTGTGGCACAAGGAGTGACTGACAAAGCATATGAAATTGCACTGTTGCATATGTGTAGGGAAACCAGCACTTAATCATAAAGGTATAAGGGCAATTTGATGTGCTGCAACAGAGCTACTAAAAACCATTCAGCGTGCAAACGTTTCACGAGTTTCTATGTGCGGTGACGGTTATAGTTGGCTAAGAAAGTTGCAAAGAAGTGGTTTACTTTTCAAAATCTGTGTCTTTTATTTACCATGCTACTGTCCTATCTAACTTGATCTGAATTTAGATAGAACTGAAGTTTATTTGACTGGCTATTGACTATTTGACTGCACTATGACATAAGGAAAGTCATTGAGGAAACAACATGAAGTCAAAAAAGGTAAACTACGCAGTAACTTTTTCCCTTTTGTTTTCAGATTTTGCTCAAAGATAAACAAATAAAAACTTATTTGAAGTAAAGACATTTGTTCTATAGTAAAAAAAGAAGAAGAAGAAGAAGAAGCAGAAGAAGAAGAAGAAAACTATAAAACTACCACAACAACCTGGGACATGTATTGCAAACCAAGTTTATCATACCGAAGATTTCTTTTCATTATGTCTTCAAGAAGTCTAACAGCTGCTAGCACACTAGGTATATATTGGTACATATAGCACAACTCACCAAGGATGGAAACTCCCAAAAAACAGTAATTGTTATAGAAGAAAGAGCGATTAAACAACTTTATGGCCTCTTCCCCTAACCTTTACAGTTTGTAGAAACACATTACGAGGAGGTTTCTTAACAGAAAGTTTGCGACGCCGCATTTGCCAGCTTGTAGTTCAGGAAAGACAGGAGTCAAAGAGTTGGCCAATCAGGTTCACCAGGGTTTTTGACTGGTTGGAGGAAGCTGTACCAAAGGTGGAACACCTGCCACTACCTAGTCACCTATTAAGGGTGCAGTGCTGGTAAGTGGTGACTTCTCATGTCCAAAGACACTACTGCAGATGTGCTATAAGTGAACCAAGATTTTTTTAACTTAGCTATACACATTAAAGCAGTGTAACGGCACCAAACAGGCATTCCATATTTGGAAGGCTGGCAGAAAATTGCTAAATGTTAAATCAAAAGTCAATAAAGTTATAAATGTATCTGGCTAATTTTTAAGGTACAGCTAGATCAAATTATAATTACAACTGTGTGCGCCACTGAATCATTCAGAGGAATGAACAAAAACAACAAAGTTGCGGGCCAGGTAAAAAAAAAAAAGAAAAAAGAGATGAAACCAGCTGTAAACAAGTTCTATAAAGATAACGGGAGCTGTAGGTTCACTCGTAACCACTGGTCCAAAAAACAACACGTCACACCAAATGTGTACCTGTAAAAATAAACAACTGATTGAACTTGAAATTTCTTTATTTTTATGTTTCTTTCGGTTTTGAAAATCACTAGTTTAGAAAAGTGAGTCCATATAAGCAAAAAAACACTGTACCTACATATGCACAAAAACACATGCACTGATAGTGTATCTATTTTTGTCATATGCAGAAAGTGTACACTCATCTTTAAAAGTAAGGATGTGATTAAACTTACTATATTCTAGTTAGTTACATTCAGTACTTACTTTTAGACCAAAACCATCTTTTTATATATATGTACATGTACTAAAGCATGCTTTTTATTTGAGCATTTGTTGAAACTGTGAAAGTCATCATTCATTATGACAGCACCAGATGAAATTTTGTTTCACTTGACATCTGTATCTCATATATATATAACACAGGAGGTGTTTGCTTGATGGCTTATAGGGTTTTTTTTTTCTTCACCACACATCATGGTAAACAAACAGGATGTGATGTGCATCCAGTTCCCGGTATGAGCTGTGTAACATCGAGGTAAAATCTGTCACAGTCGCTTTCACATTTTGTTCTTTAACACCAAAAAATACTTCATGTCATCACATCCATGTTTTTAATATGGATTACAGAGAAATACATTCAACAATGGGTTCGCCCACAGGGCTTAGATATTTTTTAAAAGCAAAACAATTTCTTACGTTGAGCCTTTACACGTAATTGTAATTAATAAACAAATAAACAGGATCTTTTAGAAATTCTGGATATGTTGTGATTAAATCAGACTTTTTTTCTGCATAAGTGCACAATCTCACTCATCGCTCGGTTACTCATTGCTTCCAAGAACAGATTAACAACAGAAGAACTAAATGTATCCCTGAAAGGCTTTTTTTTTATTGTGGTTGCAGAAGCCCAATGACAACTTGAAATCTGTATATTGCACATCAATATCAGTGTAGTGACATCTACTGTACATTTTTTTTAAAAACCTATACAAAATATAAACATCACTATAAATATAAGTTATAAATAAAAGCAATATAAGTACATAAATAATTCTATATCCCCAAATAAATATACAGAGAAACATTTTTACATAATTACATAGAATGAGGCAAGTTTCTAGTCTCTCCATATTCTGTTTGCATTATAACAAATGCAGCTTTTCTTGAGAGTCTCATAAGGTTCTTTCTCCAAGAACCTTTGCAAGGAAGCTCGTCATAGCTGTGAAAAACGGCACCCAAGCATGCCCGTTTTCACATATGTGGGTTTATGAAAAAACAGACTTCTGTTCTTGTTCGCTACAACCCACGTGTCTCGGGTCCATTTACTTCTAGATAACAGCAGTAGCACTGCAACATGTGCATCTATGGGTCTATGAGGAAAATTCCAAATCCTGAGCCTCCCAGCTCCAGTTTCCAGTCTTCGAGGCCTTTCTGTACTGTCATCTGAGTGAGCAGTCGCTGGTTACGGAGTTGAGTAACAGTCCAGCATTTCCTGCTCACAGGTAATATACCTGCAGGAAGCTCCACTTTGCAGGTAAGTTCATCACCTACTTTCACCGTGAGAACACCCGCGTTGCATATGGAGGTGCAGGTGAGATTTAGCTCAACATACATGAAGTAGGTTCCATCCTGTACTGGCTTCAGTGAATGCTGCACTGAGTCGAAGACAAAGTTGCTTCCTAGAGATGTCCCTGCACCATGTGAGATACTAGCCCATTGCATGGTGGAGTTTTCCAACTCTGCAGGAGGAGACAATTACATTTAGTTTAGTTTTTGTTTAGACAAGATAATATCAGATTTGGCAGCTACACTTACAGATTTGCTAAGACTCATAACCTTTTTTAATGCAAAATATGTTTTTTATTTTTCTCAAAAATTTAAATGTACACTTTTTATATAAACAGCAAACAGGAAAAGACTAACAATAACGTTAAACCATGAGGTCATTATCTTCTGCCTACTCTAAATCTTTTGCAAAAAAAAATGTTATAACTTCCGTTTTTCTGTAGATTCAAAAGACTTTATGTAACATGACTTTATATAAGATATTTGGAAAATCAGTAAAAGACTTACTTGAGTTCTTGGCTCGTATATAAGCAAATTTCTCCATCTGTTGGCAAAACAGTAAACAATGTGTGAATTAAAATGGTTAAATTTAAGAAAAAAGAAAAGAAAGTTATACAAACTACAAAAGTTATCATACAAAATTATACAAAATGATAATAACTAATTACCTTATATACTGGGGAAGATGCGTCTCCCGTCAGCTTCTGGTGCGTCTCAACTGATGGGGGCGAACCCAAGGACTTCATGTTCGCCCGCAGTTCCATCACAACCATCGCTCCCCCGACTGCAAGAGCTGTGGTTGCCACAAAGAGAAAGCTGATGGACATGACTAAAAAATTGTCCAGGCACCTTCCACGCTGAGGGCTTCTTTCCTGAAGCGCTTCAACGTCCACGTCTTTAGCTTGCTGTCCCATCAATCCGCAGTAGGGTCCCTTGAGCTTCGGTCAAAGAGTTCACACTGAGCAGATTTATCTTCTCAGAATAAAAGGTTTGAGCGAGCTTTAAAGTTTTATAGGTCCGGCTGTTGGGTGGTTTACGCCCAAAAGATAGTCCGCTCGTCCGCCGAGTCCACTGCGTGTCTTGGTTTAAATGTTGTAACTGTAAGCACCCATAGCTATTTATGTACGTGAAGTCACTTTCAGACAGGGAGGAAAAACGCGGAAGTCATGGGTTTCCCTGCCGTCCCCACACATTCACACCCCCTCCTTCCCTGGTCTTACAGGAGGTGAGAAAAATAGACGCGCAGACTTTCCGCAGCGCTCTTCGCTATTGCGCAAGTGCACCCCAGAGAAGTGCGGTGGAAAACGAAAGGGACAGAAGAGACGATACCTTCAACTGCACTACATTCCGAAACAGTCAAACATAGCTCACCTTTTCACTTTGAACAAAGCAGGACTGGCAAAAGTGGCACAATGGAGATAATGATCGCATGAAAAAAGCGAATATGGACGTGGCTGTCTTAGGCCTTATGGGAGAAATTTTTTTCTTTTCTTTATTTATGTAGGTGTGCGTTAGGGGTTTGGGGGTGGTGGGTGATTGGACAGTGTAGGGCATTTCTATGTATAATAAAGAGAGCGAGAGAGAGAGAGAGCACGAGAGAGAGAGCACGAGAGAGAGCGCGTGTGAGAGAGGGGAAGAGAGTACTAGGAGCAGTTTTACCAAGAGCATGTCAAATGACAGTGTGACTGGTTGCACAAAAAAATAACCAGGAATATCCCTTCTTGTGTTTGAGAAAGAGAGAGCGAGAGAGAGAGAGAGAGAGACCGAGAGAAAGAGAGAGACCGAGAGAGAGAGTTTTATCTACTAGGAGCAACTACAAGCAGTTTTACCAGGAGCCTGTGAAATGAGACTGTGACTCTAGATTGAAAAAAAAAACAACAACTAGGGATATCCCTTTGTTTTGTTTGTTTGTATGTGTGTGTGTGTGTGTGTGTGTGTGTGTGTGTGTGTGTGTGAGAGAGAGAGAGAGAGAGAGAGAGAGCCTGACAAAGTGAAAGAGGTTCAGCTAGAACCTAGGAGCAGTTTTACTGCACACGAAAAGAACTAGGACTAACCCCTTAATTTGTTTTGTGTGTGTGTGTGTGTGTGTGTGTGTGTGTGTGTGTGTGTGTGTGAAAGAGAGAGAGAGGGAGCCTAACAAAGAGAAAGACAGCAAGAGGTTCAACTATTCAGAGGAGCTAGATGGTGGAATCTATTAATACTGCAAAAACAATTTTCCCTTTCCAGCCAGACAAACTTTAGTCTTACCAGGTATAGTTTAATGCTTTGATAATAGAAGTATGGGAATTCCCCACCATATGTGTATAAGAGAGGGGAAAGGCACAAAGAGTTGAAGAGTGACACTAAAAGGATTAGATAGTGAGAGTGATTTTCCCAAAAAAGAAAAAAAAACCCATTGCTTTCATTTAAGCAAGGAACTTCTGTCTTGCACAAAATCAAAATAAAACTGGGCAATATTATTGTTTTATTTTATTATTATTTTATTTTATTCTCTTTGTAAATGTTTTTACATGCCCCATGTTCATTTGAATATTAGTTTTGCCATCACAGTCACCACTTGCTTCACCATCAAAGAACGTTTAGAAACCCAAACGAGGTACATGCCGCAAAACCATGATTTCTATCACAGTGGCATGGCCATCTGGCTTGCTGAATTCAAAGTCTGATGTTTACATATGCATGAACTTACTTACAGGATGCTTCAGTTTTTCAACATTTTTCACTCTGTCTTCCAGTTTTTGCAGTTGTTATAAAAACTAACCATTAACACAAAAGGCAGTAAAGTTATTAGCTATAGAAATAGGTAATAACTTGTGACTGACGTTTCAAGTTGGAACAAACAGAACGTGCTTGTGCTGCTTTCTGCACAGGTATGAAATTTACAATGAGATGTTTAATATAAACTTAGCAATTATTTAATTTTTTGTCCTTTCCTTACCTCACGAGTGCCTCGTTTCACTGATCCTCTTGCACTAGACCGACATTGACCGACATCTCAACAACTATTTGATGGTTTACAATGAACTTTTCTGCTAGAGTGTGCAGCATAAAAAGCCAGTAAGACAGGGAAGTCAAGGTAGCAATAAACCAGTAATAAAAACACCTGGACAGCCATTTGTTTATGTTTCTATTTATTTATTATCACTGGTGTAAAACTGAATTACACATTTTTAAGAAAACTTGTAAAAAAAAAAAAACTGGTAATAATTAAATTCCTCATATAGGCAACATGTACAGAGTTGTTGATATTGTTGTATTGTTGATAACTGTAAATGCAGATATGAATACATGCAGTTTTTTGGAGGGGGGGTGTTACTGTAAATGAACTAACTGGACTAATCACAGGAATCACAGGCATTATAGTCTATTGTGTAATTAATGGTGAATAACTGGTGTGGACTCTTCCTCTAGCATCAGGTGATGATCTGTAGAGTCAGCATGGTGTATATTAGGATTTATGGTAATGGCATTCTAATGCTATTATTGGATCATGTTAAGGGAATGTCTGTGGCTGTTCCTGAACAAGAAGTCATGGGTAAAAGGAAGTGGCTACCACTTAGAAAACAAACACAGTGCAAGTTCTGACACTAATGTAGACAAAAAAAATAGTTAAATATATCTATAGCTTTATCATAGAAACCCAAAAGATGGTGTGTCGTACACACAGAAGGTATTGTTTGTGTTATATTTTGTACTTTTTAGATCATGTGAATTCAAAAGAGGTTATGGGTTAGTAAGAATAACATTTAAAAACGTTGTTGTTCTGCTGTCGTGTACTTACAAACTTATTTTGAATACAATAAAACACATTTATGTGACTGTGCGTCATGTTTAGTTCCTGTGTTTGTTTCTTCATCTCTGACATCATTACTTAGCCTCTTAGTGCTGTTAAGCAGAAAACTATTGAACAACTTGTGGTAGAGAAATATTGCCACTTCTTATTTATTTGAATGATTTTTAAGTTCCAATACTTCTACTTTTATGTCCTAACAGGGCCCTGATTGGCAAAATAATGATAATCTATGTAATAAAACATTTTAGTAACAGTAAAAGTACTTAGAGCCAACCCAAGAAGCCTCTCGTGGCAGCAAATGCAACTTTGATCTTGGACAGATTACATTATATTTTGTTGGCTAAAGACAAGTTTAATACAGAGCACTGAACTAAATAGTTTATATTGAGTCTATGGCGATTACAAATTTTCAACTCCCAATTTTTCTTTTATGTAAATTTTTGTATGCACTGTACATAATTCACTGTAACTTGCTCACTAAGTTTGCATACCTACAGTTGAGCTGTTCATTCCATATATGTATACAAATGATAGCAGCTCAAACATCCACTTATTACTACTCAGTTTGTAAAGTGGGGCAACAAAAGACTGGCAAACTGTTGCTAGGTCTGATGACCCACGATGTCTGTTGCAACATTTGGGTGGTATGGGCAAAATTTGCTGAAAGCACCATGAAAAGTTGGATCGAGCTTCCTTTGCATCAAAAGTTTGGGCTGGTGGTGTTGTTTGTTGTTGGTTGTGCAGGGGACAGCTTACTGGCACACTTTGGGCTCTTTAATAACTACTGAGAATTTTTTAAATGTCACCTGAGTATTGTTCCTGACCCTATGTCTTCCCTCATGACCACACTGTACCCATCTTCTGATTGCTCCTTCCAGCCGGGCAAAGTGCCATGTCTCAAAGCTCAGGTCATCTCAAAGTGACTATTTCAATATGATGGTAAGTTCACTGTAACGGCCTCCACACTAGATTAAAAGATTTGCATCATGGATGTGCGGCTGACAAATCTGAAGCAGCTGTGTGATGCTATCATGTCAATCATCATGTTAAATGTATGCCAGAAAGAATTAAGGATGTTCTGAAAGCCACAGGTTATCTGCTATATTTTGTAGATACACTGTATCTGTGGGTCATTAATTCTCCAAAATGTAGGCTCAGTGTTAGGGTAGGCACTTTCACCTCACAGGGGTGAACCATTCCAGTACAGACCTGACAGGAGTGCCACTGTCACTATCTAAGTTGACTGACTACAGGTTAGTTCTGCCAAAACTTTCAGCTCAGTTTCTCTCAATTTTGATTTTATGCTGAACTGTCTCAAAGTTTTTCTTGGTTTCCTCTCTGTTGAGTTTTTTGGGGCATTTTTTCAAACGTTTAAGTGATGTCCAAAAACTTTCATTGCTGCATTCATACAAAGCCCAATAAAAATGTTTTTACAATATAACACTCAGGTAAGTTTTACATCTTCCATTGCATTTTGTTTAGTAAATTTAGATAATGTCATGCCCTTTGTGACGCTATGTAACCTTAAACTATGGGGAAGACAAAAACAAAAAGTACTTAATTAAAATATCATGAGGAATGACAACTGAGAAGCGTGACACTGTAATGGGAATAATGTGGGGATTCTTGCTGTGTGGGTGACCAAGATGAGGAAGTCAGCATGAAACAGAGAAAATAAGAAATTTAGCATTACGAGCATTTGTAGAAGGTCATATAGTCCGCCAGGGCAAACCCATGTCTTCTGTTCCTCAATGAAACTAACCACAAATATACAAATAAGCAAACTATTAAAAATAAGGCAGCACAGACAAATTCCTCAAGAGTTTCCCAGCTGTTTTGAAAAAGCTTGAGCTTGTTAAAAACGAACAGCATCTGTCTGTGTGCGTCTGTGTGTGGTATTTAGTTTATCTGAATTTATGATCTACATCTGTTCACCTTGCGTGTTGTTTTGAAAGATTTCAGAGACCTCTGTTAAATAGAGGAAGTTGCATTGAGGGCCTGTAATGTTCCACATGAGTATAAAATCATTTTACAAATGACGCTCGAGCTTCCTTACGCAAAGTGACGAAATGTCGGAGGAAGGTAAAAGAGGAACTATGTCACTGTTAAATGCCTGAGATAAAGTAAACAACTGCTAAACCTACAACCTTGCACAAATACACACCCACGCATATTTCATCCTGGATTTTCTGTGGTCAGGATTACATCCACTTCACCTACTTGACCAAAAAAAAACCAAAAAACGTTATGATGTGCTGGGTTTTCTCACAGGGAAGTAGCTCTCTGTGTTTTCACTTCACAATCAGGTTCATGCTATCTTTCTATTTTCCTCCATGTATGAAAACAAAAACAAAAATGGCTAAACTCCAGCATAGCTGCTAGAGTAGTACATCCGCTGATAGTGGTTTTGCTGCCACCTACTGCTGAAAACTGTTTATCCTGAATGTTGTGCTGCAGTTTCACTTATCAAATTAAGTAAATCACCAATCAATCTCTTAATTTACTCTTAATTTAAAAACAATATATTTTTTTTATACATTGTAACACTACTTGTGAGGATAAAACGACTTGTTAAGTTGTTACATTATATTTCCTTCTACTGTGAGCAAGCTTTTGTTTTCCATGTCCCACATAATGAAAACACATGCAACATATTAAAAAAAATCAAGCTTATCTCACCAGGTCATTTAGAAAAGCAAATTTATAAGTACATTTAAAGTGTATGAAAACTGGAAAAAGGTACAGTAAAATGTAAAGTCGTTAATTGTACTTGTCTCTTGTAAGACGAGGCAAAAATAGTGTTGTTGTTTTGGTTTTTTTTAATATGTTTGGTGCCCTTTTGGTTATTCCCCACCTTGGTTCATTCAGGAGTCAACCACCACAAAGTTTCTAAAACAGCACAACTGGGACTTTTTGTTTCTGTCATTGTAAATACATTGTCATTTTTTGTTGTGCTAATCGGCATCTCATATTTTTCAGTGTACAAGTTAGTTTGCTTACTTTTAGGAAAGTGGTGATACTGATGTCGATACACAAAAACAAAGGTATAAATGAACAAAATAAGTCAAAATAAGTTAATTTACTATCTGTGTGCATCTTCCTACAAATGCCCACATGAATGAATGAATGAATGAATGAATGAATGAATGGAGTTGAATGAATGAATGAATGGAGTTATTCTTGTATGACTTGCAACTGTTACTGTAAAGCTTTCAAGCACATACAGAAAACTATCAGAATGGAAAACTATATGATTATTGTTATCTTAGTTTCTGAATCTATAAATGAATGAAATAATGAAGGAATATTATTCAGTGGATTTTATTAGCATTGCTGGTAGATAGACTGCTACCTTTTGTCATATAGACTGTATCCAGTATAGATGTTATCAGCTGTTTCCAGTCTTTATGCCTAGCTAAGCTAAAAATAACTGGTTGCTGGCTCTGTAGTTTTACATTACACATATTCCAGTTACCACAGTTCTTTCAGACACTGGCATCAAACCAGTGTGGGTATTTTCCCAAAAGATGAGCTTCACTATTATTTGTCACTGACTCAAGAATCAAATATTTATAAAGTATTTACTTGTAATGTTTTAAATTGGTTTTCACCAATGGTTCTCCAAACTTTCTGAAGGTCTTTCTTTGGACGTTGGTTACTTTTTTACTCATTTACAGTTCAGGCCCAAACCTGACCATTTTTAGAGGAATGCTTTTTGTTTTGTTTTTTTAGCCACTTAACACAGGCCCACAGTATAAAACATAAACCTAATACTGTTGTGTACAACAGCGTATTAGGGATATATTAGGAAGAAAAACATATACATTATTGATCATTTTGAGGATAATTGCAAAAAGTCAAAATACTATTTTGAGAAAAAACGTCCAAATGTGGAGATTACAGGCAAACTGTCACGGCTGCTATAACCTCTACGAAATGCCATGTGTAGATGAGTTAGTCAGATCATACTTCAGAATTGGTTTTAGTTACAAGGAAATTATTAGCATAGCAAAGACCTGACAAGGGAACTGAAAGTTCCATCTGGCCCTTTAGTTGAGCCATACTGTTCACTGAAAGCCTCAAAAAATTTGACCTCAGTGGAAGGGTAAATGTCAAGAAGCTACATTCAAGGAAAGAGAACAGGAAGAAAAGACTAGGGTGTGCCAAATTTCACAAGAACCACAGTGAAAATGTAATGAGTCAAATAGAGTTATTAATCCAAATTTGTAATTTATAGCTGAAATCATCAACAATATGTATGAAAGAGATCAGGAGAATGTGGAGGGCCAAAATTAATTAAATAGATACATCATTAAATAATTAACTAAATGTGTTGTTAATGAATAAAAATCTGAAACACGCAATTAATTAAATATAAATACATTTTATTTAAATATTTAATACACTGTTTCCTTATTACAAATTTAAAATAATTAATTGCACATTTGTTTAATAATGTCTTAATTTAATTCTTTTGGGCACTCATGTCCCTCAATAGAAGAAAGATAATGCCAATGCTAGAAAAGCATAGCTGGAAAGAAAAACATATGATGACTCAATGCTAGTCATGGTCTGCTCTCCTCATAACCTGGAACTCAACATCCTTGAAGTAGTGGGATCATCTTGACAGCAAACAGAATAGACCAGCATCCAAAAGAAGAGCTCAAGACGGCTTGCCTGAGAGTTTAAGTTGTATTGAAAAAGAAAAGAAAAGAAAAGAAAAGAAAAGAAAAGAAAAGAAAAGAAAAGAAGAAATTTCAATCTTGTTAAGATTGTATGAACCCAAAATACTGTTAACATCTTTTTCTCCACTTGGAAGTTATACTTCTACCACCATCTTGTAGAATTCGCCTATAGATTTCAGTTGGGGATTATTTAAGACACATCTCTTACTTATGATATATTTGAACTGGTCAATAAACCACGATTAAAAAAAAACACGATGTGTTTTTCGAACAACTATGTAAAGATTAAATTTAAAAAGTACTAAAGTAATCAGACTCAAAAGTAAAATATGTCCAGATCAATGGCAAATATTTGTATTTTTTTTTAACTGTGGGCTAAATTACTTCAAAATACTTCGAATTATGTTTCAGTGTTTTGTTAAAGTGATATGAAGTTTTATTTCGTCTACTTTTGATTTCTTCCCAATCTCCTATCACCTGCATTTTTTTGTAGGCGATAAGTCATACAGTAGTAGTGATGGAGAAATATCTTCCAGACTGCATCCATGCAATAACTATCGTCACACCGTGACACATATCTGATGTGCTGCCTCTAATTAGGACTTGTGGATTTTTCCCTCCCTATTTTCCCTAATGTTCGATGAGCTGACAGGGAGAGAGAAAGGGAAAGAGAGAGGGAGTGAGAGATTTTATCAACTAGTTGTTTCGCAAACCATGCATATCTTCAAGCTGACGGAGGCACTTTAGCGAGTCTGAACGAGCCCTGCAGACTGACACCAGCATGAGTAAAACATTTCTCCACTTTGACAGCGAAGAAACACGTCACCACGCGCTCCAGGTAGCATATTAAATACCCCTGGAACTTTTGGATTTACTTTCACTCTCCCTGGAGATCTGCACATGAGTAGCCAAAGGGCGCTCCCAAGTTTCTGATGCCAGTTAGATCTACAACCGACCTACAATTCGCATGTTGGATACATTTGCCCCGCAGAGCGCCGGTGTGCCCATCTCCAGAGCGGACCTCCAGCTTAAACTGACGGAAAACAAGAGCGGCCTGGGGATGGAGAACGGCACTGGGAAGAAACTCATGGAGATAACTGGACCGGCTTTATCTAAAAGAAAACTTCTGGTCGGCTTAGACCTGCTCTGCCTCTTTCTTGGTAAGAAGGCCTAGCTGGATTTGTCAGTGTTTAACATAATACTATATTACTTATTGAGGGGCCTGCTTTGCCTTGTACAAGGCCACGTATTCCGCAGCCACATACTTCAACATTTAACCCCGTGTTATAAGCTGATACAGCCCTGTGTTCATTGTGTTGCTGGACTTCCGTGCAGAGTTTTTTTCCATTCATTAGAACTACACTGGTGCCAGTGTGCATTAGTACAAACTACACTAACTGATATGCTGAATGAGTCTATTTTTTAACTGTAGGCTACAACGTAAGAAACTTTCTCATTAATATTTTTATAGCTGAAATCTGCATTTGATTCAGCAGTGAGTTGATAGAACTTCAATCAGCTAATAACATTCTGTTGTCTCGAAAAGGGTTTGTGGGTGTTTTTGCATAATTCTCTTAAATTCTTCGAAATTATTCAAGATATATCGGTATTATTTTAAAAAAAAATCAAAGCGAGTCATTTGTTGTTTGTTCAAAGCCATATATTCTCGTACAGTCATTAATGAATTTGTTCATCAACGACAAAATCCCGTATACACTTGTTATTCCTTTCAATAAGGTAACGAGTGAGCATCGCCCATGTTAAGTGCTGTTCCACTTTTATCCCTTTCGGTCAAGAAAACAGTGGGTATTTGGGTACTTATAAACGTGATGATCGAGCTTACAGTCTTCCGAAAACAAGCAGCAAATATAAAAAGGTGAAAAAAGGAGGAAACCAGAAAAGTAAAAGAGACAGAAAGTTAGTTTTCACCCCTTTCATCTACATGCCACCTCTCTTTTTCTGCTCACGCACGTTCTTCAGCTCTTTGTGCCAGCTGGTTTGTGCATTACCCAGGGAATTGTGCAGTTTCCATGACAACATCCAGTTCTCAGGGTAGAGTCAGGCCAGGGGGAATTCAATAAATAATGTACGATCCATGACTATCACATGTGTGTGTACACATACATGCCCACGACTCTACTTGTTGACCCTAGCTCATAGTGGTATTGGTGGTGGGAGAGGGGTTATGTAATGCTGGCTGGCTGGAACAAGCTGGACAGAGAAGTAGCCTGTATTAACAACAGATTGGATCTGTGCAGAAGGGTGGAGGCCCTGCGAGAAGCCTCTGTTTCTCTCTTTCTTTGTCCGTTTTGATGTCTGTTCCCCACCCTTGTCTTTTCTGTGTGTGCGTGCAGGCATGCAAACCAGAGACAGAGAAGGAGATAGGACACTGGGAGACAAACAGAGACAGTGTGAGGCTGGCTCTGGCTTGGGTCTATTGGCGCTTTTACGCTTTGTTTTGTTGGGAAGAGCTCAACTGGAGTCACAAACAACCCCCCCTTTCTCTCCTCATCAACAGAAATGCATACACTTAGACACAAATACACACATGTGCAGTTCAAACTGGGTCTTTTACTGAGCGCTGCCTTGCTCCGCTCTTCCACTCTCAGTGGATTCAGCTTTTATTCAGTAAGGAAACTGGAGCTTTCGGCTGTTCTCTGAGTTTCTTTGGTCCCAGTGGAGGAGTGTTACGACCCCGACATTCCTAATGGTTGTTCTCCAAAGAAAAAGTTGGATTTCCTTTTTTCTGTAAAAGTCTTACTTTCCCAAACTTCTTTCCTTTCTAAAAATCCCTATTCATCTGTCTTGTATGTTTCATTGTAGCTTTAAATTTATGTTTTGATTATATTATTTTTTATCTATGATTAACAATGCCTCTTCTTGGTTAACCTGAGATGAGACCTTACTCCTCTTTTCTTCTCCCATGTAACACTTTCAAAGAATACTTTCACCAAGAGGAAAACTGGGGACTTAAAATACTTAATTTTGTCTAATTCTATTTTTCTCCCTTTTCTTCCTCCCATGCAGCTTCCATCCCTTTATTTGCATGTGAGCTAAAGGTACTGAGTCCTTACAGAAGAGGTTTCATTTGTGGGGACCCCAGCATCACTTATCCTTACCTGCACAGAGAAGCCATACCAGATGAATTACTCATCACAGGTGGCATCATCATCACCGGCCTCACTGTGAGTATTCATCATCTTCATCATTCCTGTCGTATCAGTCACCCCATTGTCATTTATTGTACAACGTGTGATCTTGTGATTCTCACGTTCCATCTGAATCTAGATTGCTCTCGGGGAGTGTTATCGGGTGCGTTTCCACGGTGTCAGCTCGAAGGCCTTTGTGAGGAACCTATACGTTTCATGCCTGTACAAGGAGCTGGGGTGCTTCCTGTTTGGATGTTGTGTCGGCCAATCACTGACCAACATGGCCAAGCTCAGCGTGGGACGGCTGCGACCGCACTTCCTGTCAGTGTGCGGTATTACCTATGCATCACTCAACTGCACACCTGGGACCTACATTGAAACAGTGACTTGTCGCCAGCCTGACCACCAGTTAGAGGAGGAAGCCAGGTGTGTGTCTGCATTCACGAATTTGTGCTTTTAATGTCGTATTGAAATTTGCAATTCTAAATACTTCTCCACTTTTTCAGGAAGTCCTTTTTCTCGGGCCATGCTTCTTTTGCAATGTACACAATGCTCTATTTAGCTGTGAGTATCTCTATTTATTAGTCTCTTTTTCCAAAATTTTTCTCTTCCTCTATCTCTCTCTCTTTCTCTCCCACACACCACACATTCATACTGGCAAAGAAAATTGACTGTCTCTCCAATTTCCAATTACCATCACTTTGTAAAATGCTGAGAGAGAATGAATGAAACAGGGACTCATCCCCAGTCCAGTTAGCATCAAAGAGCGAGAGAATAAGAGATGAGGGACTGGAGGGAGATATGGCACAAACAGAGACTGCTTTGTTCTGCTTTGGGAGGAGTGTGACCTCGTCTCACTGTGCTGCTCTATTGTGCAAGAGTGTGTGTGTGTGTGTGTGTAAGCCCCTGCATTTGTATATAAGAAAGCCAGCATTTGTGGATGCAAGTTCTCATTTATGTGAATATGTGTACTCATTTTTATGCAGAAATAAATCCTGCATCAGCAGAAATTCAAATATTTTCA
This sequence comes from Oreochromis niloticus, assembly GCF_001858045.2. Lineage (NCBI taxonomy): Eukaryota > Metazoa > Chordata > Actinopteri > Cichliformes > Cichlidae > Oreochromis > Oreochromis niloticus. The sequence goes on along the minus strand of NC_031971.2, from coordinate 30,840,604 downwards.
CAGCTAACAAGTTCAGCATAAAGAAAATATAACATGATTCTTCATGATTGATCTTAAATGTTCTATAGTGTCCTGTAGAACTTTACATATTTATATTACATGCAAAGAGAGCGTATTTATCTATTAGTCTTTGGTGGGAAGATTTGGACCTGGCTTAAACAAACTGTATGTAAGTTTTCAGCTTACAACAGCATTTTAAGGAGGGTTTACCCGCTTTATATCAGTGAAACAGATGCACAGGAATCACGTTCACTGCTGCTGCTATTATATAAAACAGTTTTTCACAGCTTTCATTGACTAAAGCACAGAGGGGTCATTGTGACATCTATTATTTCAGGAGCAAACATCTGGATCTTTAGCTGCCCGACTTTGTTCTCTCACAATGTCACTAGCACCACTTTATTTTAAGAGGGAAATTATTATTCATAATTTTTTTTTTTTTTTAAATTTCTTTTTTAAACTTAACAACTCACTGCCTAAATCATAAGTGGAACTGAGGGCACAGTTGTGCACATTCACTCTTTTCTTTGTCTTGACTTTGTCTTTCTTTGACTTTCAGTACCTTTTTTGGTGCGAGTGGGGGGTTGATAATTTAATGTGATTTTCATGCTTCTCTCTGAGCAAATGAACACTAGGGTGCCAAAAGTGGAAGTCACTTTGTTAGATGACAATGAGAGCCGACTCACAACAGTCTCAATATCGGGTGTTTTATGATGTGAGTGGCGCATTGGCTGTGACACACCTGTGAAAGTAGATCAGGAATAATTTCAGAATGATTCTTCCTGCTTGTGGGTCCATAAAACAACAGTTAACTATTAATTTACCATCAAACAATAACAAGATTATTTGCCTCCTGTTGTATTGAAAGTTCCCAAGAAGGGGCACAAGTATCACAGGTGGTATTTCTTTAGTATCTAAGTTTTCAGCTAACAGAGCTCAACTAAATAAAAAAAAAAAAAAATGAAATCACCATTAAATTAAAGAACTGCACCCATACAAGTCTGAACAGTAAACTAAGCAGCAGAGAAAAAAATGAATGCATAAATGATTAAAGCTGGTGAGGAAACCAACACAGAAATACATCATTAGCTCGTTGACACTGTTAACTAATAGTAAACCAAATGCTGCCTAAACATAACAGATAAACTAGTTAATCTTATGAATATTATTATTACTCATTATTTAGCTCAAATATGGCCAACAGTTAAATTGTTCATCAGCAATTCAAACACAAATGCTAGCAAAATATTATAGATCAAATGTTGAACTTGGTCACCAAGACTCATGAAATTAATGCATACAGAGGTAGTAGTTGATGAATGCTTACATTATAAATATATATATTTATGAATATCTTTGAATAGCCATGTTTCGGTCTACTCTTTTCTCTTTCCCCTCATACTCATTTGGTTTGCATATGATGTCTGCCTTTCCCTAAGCCTGGTTTTCCTTCCTAAAAAGTAGTGTTTCCTTCCCACTGGCACCAAGTGCGTTTTCATAGGGGAGTAGTGTGCCTGTTGGGATTTCTTTCTAATATTGCAGGGTCTTTACTCTTTATGTACGATATAAAGCACTTTGAGGTATTGTGAACTGGAGCTATATAAATAAAACTGAATTGAATTGAATTAACTATCCATAACTGATAAATACAGAAGTCCAGAAACAGGTGTTGAGTACTCTCAAAGATGCTTCAGATTCGATAACCGCCTATAACCTTCATATACAATGTTTAATCATTTGCAGTATCAAAATTAAATATATTTGTCATTACCACACCACTCAAATTTATAAAACCTCTCTCACAAAAACAAATCTTAACCCATCTCAGAAACCACTTATCCAATCACCATCCACCATAGCCCTTACCTTCTGGTGGAAGCTGTAACTCCCTGACCATCAACACAAAGAGAGAACTTTTGTTCCCCCTCCCCACTGTAATCCGTAGCTTTAGCCACAATTATCTCCTCACTTGTATACGTCTTGTATCTGTAATGTATTGCTCAGCGAATTAAATATTGTTTTTGTTTCTGTAATATAGTTTTACCTGCAGGCACGGCTGACGTGGCGTGGAGCTCGGCTGCTGAGACCCGTGCTGCAGTTTTTCTTGGTTATGCTGGCAATCTACACAGGCCTGACCCGTATCTCAGACTACAGGCACCACCCGTCTGATGTACTAACAGGCTACATACAGGGAGCTCTCACTGCCTACTGGGTGGTCAGTATACCTTGCCTGCTTGTCTTTGTGCATCAATGCGTGTCCACGTGTCAAAGTCTGCTTAATCCTCAAGTTGGGCATGTGTTTATTTTTCTCCCAGGCCTTCCACATCTCAGCTATGTTTAAAAGCTCCAGTTCAGATCTCTCTCCGACCGAGACCCTTGACAGCCCCCTGTCACCCCACCATACTGTTTGCTAAACCTCATTCCCACTTACCGCCGCATCTGCCTGCGTTCACCTGCTGCCTGAAGACTGATTTGGACAGACAAGAGATCTGAAGAATGCAAGACCATTTCCTGTGAAATCAAGCTACATACCTCAGTATTTTGACAGAGTCAGGGGAGAAAAGGAAAGCAGACCTTATGAAATACTGTCAAAGAAAATACTCTATGAACTAAGAGACAGGAAGAGAGAAGGAGTCTAAAACTATGCAAGTTCCTCTGTCTTTGTTGTGTGTCAAGTAAGCAGTCTTGAAAAAAAACTGACATTAGCTTCACATGTAACACTTACCTGTGAGATGAGACTACAAACAAGACTGAACGCAGAAGAACCACTATCACTCCACATATCACTTGTTTTTTTTACAATTCAAAAACTGTAAAAGCACTTTTTCATCTCCATGATAGTGTTAATAATTAGCACTTAGTATGTAGCATGTAAAATATTTTATACAAAAGTTAATTAAGTTGTGTAGTTTATTTATCCACCCACTGAATGTTGTTGAAGGAAAGCACAAATAGCAAAAAAGCAACTCATTTGTAAAGTTTGCATCAGGTGATTTCATTGGATGCATCCGTCCATCTCTGTGTTATGTAAGTGAGAGGACTCCTATAAACTGTTTTAACAGGATCTTTATTTATGGAAGAGGATGGATGCCACTAGTTCTCAGACTTTATAAAGTTATGGATGCTTGTAGATAACTTACCAGTCCATGAGTGCACAGATCATTAAAAATAAAAGCAATTGTTTTTTTTAGTTATTTAATTTTCATTGTACTGTATGTAATTAAATGTTTTGACCACTTGGGGGCACTACTGCAAGCGTGTAAAACAGCTTTCACGTGTTTACATAAGCAGACAGAAAACATGTCATCACTCATTTGGACTAAAGCATCTCTGTCCACCTGAGAATTCCAATCTTCTTTCTCTTTTCGCTTTGATTTGGTCTCCCCAGACTCCACGGGGAAGATTCTAATTTTTCAGAAAGTCACTAACTTTGTCTTCCTGCTGTTTGGTGCTGGCCAGGTGGCACAGGGTAGATTTATCAAAGCTTGCCTAAAACAGCAGCCTGCTGCGACTGAAACAAGATTAAAGAGAGCCCGGATCAAAACAGCAGAGTTATTAGCTGTTAAAATCAAAACAATGAGCCAAAGATGTTCAATTAGCACTGTGCAAATGAGCTGGAAAGTGGGCGATAATTCTCTGCTGTTTTGTCATAACAAGCAACACCTTACATTACACTGTGTCATTTGATCTGTTTTGGGCTAATCCAGAAATATTGATTAGTGGAGCTTTAGGCAGATAGCACAAGAAAGCAAACAGCATCATTCACATTTATTATGTGGACTGCTTTTTGTCAATATGTTTTTGTGATGAACCAAATGGGACCCATACAACTGCAGTTCATTTAGTATTGAATTCATTTCATCACACTTCTCTTCTTATACATGTTATCTTTGGGAGAATCCAAAATCTTATTTAGGGAAAAGTGTTATCAACTTTTCTTTAAAATATCAAAATTAAAAGCGATCACTGTGCGGCTAAATAGTCCCTGACAGAATGACATTGCACTATTACTAAAGCACAGATGTGTCCAAAGCATTTAAATTTTGCAGCTGGATTGACTTGGAGCTCATTTTCATTACTGTCTATTTTGGGAAAATCTCTCTTGTCATTCGAATTTGATGCTTTGTATGTAATATCTTTATTAGATGTAAGATCGATGCATTAAGGTTCAATATTTCCCTAGAGAGTAACATATTAATTTAAAACACCACAGGCAGTCACCTTAGACTACATTGCTTCTTAGACACTAACATTTCTCACTCTCCTCACATCATATACCAAGCACACCCTCCCAACGTGTTGGTCTATTAAAGCTGCAGAATTTTCCATCTCTCCCTCTGATATGTCAATGCGGCGGCTGCACTGAATTGCTTCCTGCTGTGTCGACCTCTCCACTACCTCAGCATTCACCTGTAGACTCCAGGGGGGATGTTTACTCATCATTCCCCGATTCCTATACGTACCGTATCTGCTGGGAGAGATGAGCTCAGAGCCTAGGCTACAAACTCTAGCAATGTTCTGTTGGTGTAATAAGTCAGTGGTCTGATTGAACTGTAATTTAAAAAAAAAAAATCATTCTGGCTGCAGTAATAGCCGGCTTCAACTCATCTGCAAGTTGACATATTTACATTTAGACATGCATGAACAGAAACACAAACAGGAACCTTTTTTTTCACGTTTACTTGAACTTCAATAGCAATACAAGACAATCAGAACACTTGAGGCGATATGTACAAGGATCTCGGGGGGAGTTGCAGAAAAGTTCTGAGGTTTTACATGATCTCTGGCTCTGCAGTCAAAAGTTCCATCACCTACAGTCAGTGGCAGGTCGGGGCGCAGAGGTTTTGGTCTTGATGTGAAATAGGATTGGTCAAGAGTTCAAAATCAATAGGAGGGGATGTGTTTAAGAGGCCCTCCAGTTGGTATAGATAAAATGCTTCACTGTGATACATTAATTATACAAGAATGATGTATATACACACACCCTTTCTCTCGCTTCCTCTCTCAGACACACATACACACAAACACTCCCTTGCGCACACCCGTGCTCATCAAGCTACGCGCACACTCGTACGTCACGCACACTTCAGCACTTCCTCCTACAGTATGTAGCCTTGTAAAGCCACTATAAAGTCATGCACATGTTCTTTGAAAAGATTTTTTGGCAACACACAAGTGCTTCTTTGACACACTGCTTGCTTGCTACAGGGAGGGGCAACACCCAGCCGATGAAGCAATAGAAACTTAGACGACAGGCCAATAAGGATAAGCACCGATGAGATGGGAAGACACAGCAGGGTTTGGGGAAAGAGAGAAGAGAGAGGGGAATAGGAGGAAGAGTTATCAATGGATCACAGTCATACAAAAGTAACAAAACATGGAAAGGGGGGGAAGTCTCGTGGTGATCGGGAGATAGAAGCAGGGAGGAGCCATCACTTTCACAGGCATCACTGTTAATCATCCATCATCATTAACCTCTTCATTAACATAATCATAATCGTTTCCATCAGTTTGATCGTCATTATGTGTTGTTATTATCACCATCTTCCTCCTCCTCCCTGGTTTCTATACCCCAATCACCACCGCCCTAGTCACAGGCTCGTCACCCGCTGCATCTGTCCATCATCTCCTTCAGAGGAGGGCTCTGGCGTGTACCCTGCCTCTCCATTGGACGCCATCGGTGGTGGCTGGTAGAAGGTCTGGAGGTGATTAGGCCGAGGGCCCAGCGGGGGTCGCCCCAGGCTGTACGGCAGCTCCAGAGATGGCCGCTGAGGCTGACCTGAGGGGCTGACTTCTTCTGGACCTTCGGGGCTGCTGTCTGGGTACGAGAGGGTCGGGGGGAGTTGCGGGTGTAGAAGCGAGGAGGGGAGCTGCTCCGGCTGTACACCTGCGGGGAATGGCGGGAATAGAGGTTGTTGGGAGGGGAGTTACTTTCTCGTGGAGCGAATATATTTGTCGGCGGAGAGCTTCGGGGGAAGATACTAAGCGGCGGTGAGCGGCGGTCTCCAGGGTAGAGAGGGGAGGGGTTTGAATCTCGGGCGTAGATAGGTGAAGAGTCAGCATCAAGGTCAAGATCTGGGGTCAAAGGCAGAGAGAAGCTGTCAGAATCTTCTCGCTCACCATACCGAAGAGACCCTCTGTCTTTCCCTCTTTTCCTCCCATCTGGACCTCCATCTTTGCTCTCAAACAGGAAGGATTCCTCCCTGTCTACATCCATCCCTCCTCTCCACACGTCAAGCGCTCTGTCCTTCTGTTTCTCGTTTTCTCGTTCGATCCCTGCTCTCCAACCATCTCTGTCCTTTAAAAATAGGGATTCGTCTTTCTCTCTCTCTATTCCACCTCTCCATCCATCCATCCCAAAATCTTTCTTTTGAGTTATAAAAGTCTCTTCCCGCTCTGTCTCCGCTCCTCGCCACACCTCCATCCTTCCATCTCTCCTCTCCAGCATATGAGACTCCTCCCTCCCTCTCTCAATCCCGCCTCTCCATTTGTCCATCTCTCCATCTCTCTTCTGAGAGGTAAAAGATTCATCTCTCCCCATCTCTCCTCCACTCCTCCAATCATCCATCATTCCATCTCTTTTTAATAGAAACGTCTCATCCTTCTCTCTGTCCTGGCCGCCTCTCCATGTTTCTACACCTGCCTCCCTCTGTTTCATCAGCAGTGGCTCCTCCAGGGCCTTGTACAGGGGCTCTGAGTCCTGTGGTGGAGGCGGAGGAGGAGGTGGGAGGGGCCTGTCCCGATAACGATCCCGGTCTCGCTCCCTTTCTTTCTCCCTGTCTCTGTCCGTCCCTCCACTTGACTCTGCTGTGCTGCGGTGGCGGGACAGAGTACCAGGCGTGCGGCTGAGAGTGGAATAAGGTCGTGCTTGAACATCGGGGGGACGTGCTTGCTGTCTTTCCTGAAGCCCGCGGCGTCCCAGAGTACCTTGTAGCTGTGAGCGGTCCCCATCTTTAAGCAGCTCACGGGACTCAGAATCACCAGAAATGCGAGCGTGTGACCAGCCGTCTTGTAAGCGAGGCGTTGTGGTATGATCTTGTCCACGTGTCGTGGAATGTGTCTCAGTGTCTTGTGTGAGGTGCCTTGTTTGTGACCAGCCCTCTTGTGCGTTATGCCGTGTGCTTGGCTGCAAGGAGGTAGCCCATCCCTCTTGTGGCGGCTGTGCGTGTCGAGTTAAAGTGGCAGTGTGAGTGAGAGCCGGCCTGTCGTGGTGGTGCGGCCTCGCCAGGCTGCCGTAGCGCTCAGGAGGAACAGGCATGGGAACTGAAGGCCTCAGGTTGCTCTGTACCAGCTCTGAAATAATCATCTTCTCTAGTGCCGCTGCGTCAGACAGATTACGACGTATCCCAGCACCACCGCTCAGATCTGCTCCCCCGTGCGGTGTCAGGAGCCCTGGGGAGATGTCGTCCCCTCCCATACCAACTCCTCCTTCCCTCAGAAGGTCAGTGCTGCCCACTACTCCAGCTCGGGACCCAGGAGTCGTCCCTAAACCGTGCAGGGTGAAGGTGTTGGGGGTGTAGCCTCCATTGAGACACACACTGTCCAACCCACAAGACTCCTGGCTTTGTGAAACGCCACCCTCTGTTAGGAGAAAAAAGAAAATGCCAGTCACAAAAAGCCAAGGAACCCATAAAGACTTTAGCATTAAATATATATGAATGACCAAATGAATGAATGAGCAGAGTTTGGTGTTCCTGCTGAGAGTGTTTTGGATATTAATATTTCTGAATGAAATGTTTGGTTACGTAGCCACATGGAGAAATGTGTATTATGTCTTTATGGTCTGTGCATTGTGACTGTGTGCAAACATTGCACAGATAGTCTATGAATTGAAGCACAGTGCACAAGGGAGTGGCGCTCAATGATTCAAGTGAGCACAAGAGGGAAGAGCTCATACTCTGCTTGTTTCTGAAGGTTCCTACTGGTCCATGTTAAGACAGAAAGACAGAGAGGGAAAGTATCAAAAAAGAAACAATTATTTCAAGTCCGACAACTAAAAGCAGAATTAAACAAACTCAAACAAATCCAAGCATCCATACTGTACAAAAAACAGACAACACTGTACTCTGCAAAAGCTTTAGGCTATTAAAAGCTTAACAAACAAAATGTTTGTTGCTTTATAAATGGCTACTGTTTATAATAGTGGCCTAACAGTCACTCAGTATTCAGCATAGCCTAGAGCTTTGCAGGGTTTTATGCATACACATAAATAAGAGAATGGTAAAAGATAATAATAAGAGAAGAAAAGAATAGCCAGTGAAGCAGGGAGTGTAGAGAACTGTATTAGGATGTACCTGTGGAGGTAAAGGGTTGATTATATCCCTGGGCCAGCACTGTGTCATATGGAGAGGCTCCAGCATGAGTCTGCAGCACTTGGTTAGTAAGAAAATGGTTCCCCAAAGCAGCTGATGATAAAGAGGGAGAAAATAAATACCACATTCTTTGTCTGCAGAGCCAGCATATCTGAGCTATAAACTCTTGTACCTCGGTTAAGAGTAGGTGTATTATTAACATCCGCTGCAATGAAAGACGACTCAGTCTGCCTGCGAACTGTGTCATTCCACATCCTTCTGATACGACTCTGAAACAGACATATTACAGAAGTTCAAACCTGACTCAGACACAAAGAAGGAGACTAAGAGGCACAGAGTGCTTCGGCATACCTGTCTGTTAGCCGTGGCCCTGCGACTCTGGCTGCTGGTGTAGCGGCTGTTGGATCTAAGGGCGGCACCCTTAACCGAGTCTGGAGAGCTGGACGAGGAAGTTGCGCAGCACTGCGAAAGACGCAGGCAACGGCCATAATCCTTCTGACCCTAAAACATTATTTAGTCATGTAGAAGACGGCTTTCTTCAAATATAATAATGTCACTGACAGACACCTGCAGTTATTTAATGATTCATGCTCACTGACACTGACCTTCCTGGTGAGGCTGCAGTGCAGTATGCTGATAAGAAGAGCCTGGGCAGTATTGAGGGACGAGAAGAGGTAAGCCAGGAGGAGAGATGGAGCAGATAGGAACATGAGGCCTGAAGACCAAGTGACACTCTGCAGGAAGAGCAGTGTCAGGGAGCCAACTGCCCATGCCCTGCAGACACCAAAGCAAAGACATATTTTACTTTTCTGATGAGCGATTTAAAAAAAATATGTTTTTACTTGTCTCACGTTGAAAATGAATAGAATTCAACTGTGCCTCTATTTCACAGGGCAGCTAAATTATTAACACAAAGAGGGGCAAGGAGCATGTAACAGCACTGAGTTTTGTAAAGCCAAATCTACCTGACAGCCCCCATCAGCAACAGGAACTGTGAAAGAAAGCTGTGACAGATGTGGGCTGCACTACCTTGAACATGCTCGACATTACTCACATACACACTCGCTGACTTTTTCTCTTTTGTTGAATGAATGCTTTTTCTTCCCTCTATTTGTCATTTTTGCAGCAATGCTAAGGTCTGACCTTTACTCACTCAAAAGGACGCAGAGTCTACATAGGTCATGCTGCTATTCAAGACTGCTGCAGTGCATTTAATTCGGGTTTTTAAGAAGGCTACAGTTGCTGCACTTCTTCTTTCAGTTCTCTTACCTTTATTAAATGATATTAATGAAATTTCATTCAACATTAATAATAACAAATGCACTCAAAACATGTTTAATAAAACAGACTCACAATTTATTTTTATCTGTCTTGCCTCATTTGCCAGTTATCAATTCATGCTTTGCACAATGACACATAATAATTCACCGCCGAACGGCACGAGAGACTCTTACTAACCTCAGGTTGTCATGGCGACTGGAGTCTGGCTTCAAAGCAGCGGTACTGTGCATCTTATGTAAGGTCATCACCAACACAATGAGGTTTAACTGATGGCAAAAGAGGAAGATCAAACACAGTCAAATATATCCTCATTAAAAAAATTTACTGATCATGACGCTATGACGCGGTCAAACAGGAAACGGTTGGCATTTCTAACACGAGATGAAATCTCACCGTAATGATGACAGCAACAGGTCCAAGGAAACTCCAGATAAAGTAATTGTCTGTGCGTAGCCAGCATCTGCAAATATATACAAACAAAACAACAAATTACAGGAAAATAGGAATCTTAAGAAAAACAAATTAATAAGCAGGAGATGACACAACAATACTGAGTAACTGTCCCCATGCAAGCTTCCAAGAATGTGGAGTCAAACCCACACACAGCAAACACACCCACAGACCAGTCATCTTACGCAGTTTTCGAGCCGTAGCCTCTAAAGTCGATGGCTGCGGACACGGCCACCACCAGCCCAGGAACAGAGTATCCACACAGGTAGAAATACTTCCTCCTGGAGTTCCGGCCCTCGAACACCTCCCGCTGGAGCAGGTACAGTTCCACTCCCTCCAGACACAACCAACAAAACACAGAGAGCAGCGAAAAGTGCAGCAGGCCGGCGGTGATGGAGCACAGAACCTGAAAAATCAGGAGGCAGCCAAAAAGTGATTTATTACTATTGTGTTATTATGTCAAGCTTTTAAAATTATTACGCACTTCTTTAAAATGCTATTGTTTTCTACTCCAATATCATCATAAAAAGAAATAAAACACTAACAGTGTACTGAGTCTTGTTGGCACCAACAAGGAAAAGAACTTCAGTGATGAGCAGGTTAGCCCACAGGTTACAGTGAATGGTGCTGTGGTCTGTATGCCAGGGCGCCCCCTGGCAGCAGAGTGTGGTAAGGCAGGTCGCCAAGCACACCAATGCTACGGAGATGCCAACCCAGGAAACCACATAGACAAAAAGCTCTTCCACACCAGCTCCGAACTGACAAAGAAAAGCAGACACGAAAGAAAGTGTAAGATATTCATGTTATCTTGATGCCCATTTGTTTGTGGGCATATCACGTGCTGAAAACTGCTGTGTTTCTATCCGTGTTCCACATAACATTTATTTAAAGGAATGCAATCATACCAAACAGAGCGAACATCTTACTGAGAACACAAAATTTAATTTCATGGCAGAAAAAATATTCTGCTACATGTATCACTCTCTCTTTTACAGCCACAAATCCGAATTATCACCCACTTTGCACTTGATTTTTAAACAACATTTCAGAGAGAACAGCAGGGGTGAACTCCAACTGTGCAACCACAAATGGGCACCGTGGTGGGCGGGGGGAATCGAGAAGATCTTGGTGGGTGAGGATGGAACGAGATTTTTTTTTTATTCAACTTTAAAGTCTGTCAGCTGTTCATCTCAAAATCTGACTTTTAAGATCTTAGTCTGACCACACAAGCAAATGCATGTAAAATTACAAGAAAAAAGGTGACTGTTTTCAGTGGTACGTCCATACTGGCATAATAGTTGCCAAATTAAACATATTGAAAATACATTCTGTGCTCAAACGGTGCAAATGCACAATGGCAATATGGCGAACAGTAGCTTCCACGAATTAAATGCTGCTATGTGTCAGCGTGTGTCACTTACAGCAGGTTGCTGGTATGTCATGAGGACAGCATAGCTGGACAGATGGTTGCAGGCGCAAGTAGTGTGTGTGTTGTTTGTGTGTAACAGGCGGCAGCCCTGTGTAGACCACCTGCCATTCCCAGAAACCCCTGATGCGTTCCAAAAAGAGCAATTGGGACCAAAGTGGTTCTCCAGCTGAGGAAACAAAGGCATCAATAAACAGTATGTTTGACACAGCAATTATGCAAAGTGTTACAAATTTGTTCATTTCAATGTGACTTTTACGCTGAACAGAGTTAAGAGACCTGCAGGTGCCTAAGAGTGAAGATCACTGGCTCGGTGAGATACACTCTGCTGGATCCTCTGTGCACAGATGCAGAGATGACATGAGAGTTCACCACCAGGCTCTTATGCCTGACCTCTGAGCTCTGGCCCAGCCCCAGTCCAAGCCGCAGGGTCGAGTTCTGAGTTGTCAGGAAGGAGCCCAGGTTCTTGTAGAGGGAAAGGACTAATTTCACCTGGCCTGGAGAGAAAACCATAGAAAATAGCATGAAATAATTGATCTGGAATAATGATATGTCTGAAATCTTACTATCTGAGAAAAGCTAGTATTACTTCAACAAACAATCAGTCTTAGCCATGGTTTAATAACTATAATTTAAAAAGAAATTTGTTTGTAATAAATATCTTTGTCACAACTACTGCTGTGGAAATAAGATTGTTATTTCCTTCTGCAGTACTCTTATATTTGGTGCTATGGCTCTGTTATGGGAGTGCAGCAGCAGGTCCCCGTGTATAGAACAGGGCAGGCACTGCTAACACAGCAAAGAGGTTTATAGGTGTGCCTATAGGCCTACAGATTCAGTAAACAAGTATCAGCTTAACCATTAGCTCATGTGGCTTGGCACTGAGATCAGCTGATCTGCCTGATTGCAGCAGAGCTTGAGGATGTGCCCTGCCTGAACTAACACTGCTCAGTTTCTCCTATGTGCCACATACCGTTGTTGCTGTACTGTTGCAGGGCCAGTGCTGACATCTGTAGGATGCTGTCGCTGTCATAAGTGTCAGGGAACTTCAAGTCCTGTATGTCCGCCTCTGTATTTAACACGTACACCTCCAGATCTGTGTATAACAGGACCAGAGGTACACAGAAGTCTGGATGAGCTGCTAGTTTGAGGAGAATATGACAAGAAAAAGGACTAAGGACGAAAAAGGACTAAGGACGAAAAAGTCAGCGTACCAACATTTGGTGCCCTGTCACTGAAACGTGCTTCATAAAGGTTATTAGCCAAGAGAAACGCCCCTTTTTCTACTGCGTCTAATAGCAGTGACGCAGAGCGTGACTGGTCAGCATTGCTCATGTCAGCCCAGGACACGAGAGCTTCAGGACCGAGCAAGTTGTCAACTGTCTGAACAACGGCCTGAAAAACAAGAGGGGAAAGACAGTTACATCTATCAGTCTATCTAGCTAGCTAGCTAGCTGTCTATCTATCTATCTTACCTGAACATAAGCTTTGCATGTGCGTTCTCTCTTCTGCAGCTAAAAAAAAGCAGAAAAACATCTGTTAGATATAAATCGTCATCATTGACATTTCTGTTCATTTCCAGGAAAGGTCAAGCACACATCCACACTGACAACAGCAACAATTTACCTTGTTGTAATTGCGTGCTGCTGACTCTTTATTGGCTGGTCTCAAGGCCTGGAGCTGAGCGTCCAGTATCTCGAGCAGCTGTTCAATTAGCTTGACGGACATGCTGACATCACCGGCATAGATCCGCCCCCGGGTCAGGTTGACCAACTCCCCGGCGATGTTGGCTGCATTCTCTCCACTCTTAATCTGGAGTGAGGCGGGGGTGTTTAGAATGTCAAATATTTTGACATTTAAGAGAGAGCTGCTTGCTGACTAGCTTTAGGGCATTTGCACAGCATGCGTGTGCATTTGTGGTTGTGTGTGTGCGTGTGTGACTAACCTTCTGTGCAATTTGGCTGACCCAGGGAGAGGTGCAGTTGGAAAGGTCAGGGCCTCTGGAGTTCCAGCCCACTGGAGACGACATGCATTGATAGGAGGCTATACCTGCAGAGACGGAAAAGGTGACGCAGAAAGTCAGAAAGGGAAACGACAGCTTGTATTTTATAACACCAGAGCATAGACCAGATATAAGACAGATGTAGCCTCTGTGTCTGAAGTGAAGCCATTGGGGAAGTCCGTTAAACTTGGCATTCTTTGGTATTGACAGAAGGGGGCCTTTAGTTGATTCTATAAAAGTCTAAGAGAAAAATCTACTTCTCACTTGATTTATCGTCTTACAAAAGACATTCTGGATGAGTTTATGGTTTCAGTGTCTAATTTCATATGTTATTTTAGACCACACAGTACTCATTTTTCAAACGGTGGTCCAACTTAGAGTAAAATATTTGTCAAGGGTATGCTTTAAGATTTTTCCCGCTTCAAAATAGGCCATTAAAGACTGATTATGCAAGCAAGTACAGTTGGTCCACATAGTGGTAAGGTAATAATCCAGCAAATATGCTGGCACTGGGGTAGCTGTGGGAGAACATGCGGCTATGTGAGCATGCCTGTCCCATGCATGCCCCAAGTGGGAGCACTTACACAGTTTTGTCTTTTGAGATCCCCTATATGGCCCCATGATATCCCATGTGGGGCCCATGGCAGTTTGTTTTTTTTTTGTTGTGAGCAAACAAAAGTGGGCATGCCCACAGAAAACCCTCTTTGGCCTCCCATATGGGGTTTTTAGGGCAGCTGTGGGACACCCACTTAGAGCCTGTGTGGGAGAAATGTTGGTTTTTCTTACCCATACATTTCCACAGTTCACCCACACCTGCTCACAACTGTGAGCTTGGATATTGTCTATAATGAGGAAACTCTGGCGGGACATGTGACTTTGAAAGATTAAACCATAGAAATATGAGGCTGAGTAAAGCTGACAGATGTAAAACCTCAGTAATATGTATATAGTAATATATAGAACTCTAGAAGTTAACATTATAAAGCCATATTCAATTTCCTAAAACAGGCTAACTTGTTTTGATAGGGTTTAGGTTTTTCTTTATGTTTGTTTGCTTGTTTGCAGGCTTGTTTAAGTGAGTGGCTCCATAGTGAAGTGGTTTACACATTTGCCTAACAAGTAGAAGATCCCCAGTTCCCCTTGAAAAAACAAGGGGTGTTGTGTTAGGTATAGTATCAGCTGGAAAAACTGCTGAATCAAATAAGTGGCACTACCTGTATCGAATGTCAGAGCAGCGGACTTTTATTTTTAGAGACATTTTGCTCAAACCTTCATAGCAGCTGGTGGTGGTAGTGTGCCATAAGGCACATGTGGGCTTCATAGGGCATGCTGCAAACCTACAGTGAACCCCACTGTGACACCCTCTCTGCTTAGTGTGAGCAGGTCACAGTCAGTGGTCATCTGGGCCCCACACGTCACGCTGGTACTGGGCCCCACTGTGGCTCCACACGGACATGTTTGCTTTTAAGTCTGTGCATTTTCCTGTTATTTCAGGTCAATTGATAAGCAAAATTATAATTTATGCATGATCAAATTTCCCTTTAAATGAGCTAAAATAAAGACATTTTATCACAGTTCTGGTGATGTTTCTTTATAGGAAGTCCAACATTTCTTTACTGAATGCCAATTTTTTTATGTGATGGAAAATGCCCGGAGAAGCATCCAGCATCCTCAGTTTCTCAGTAAGAGTCACCCCTCCCTTGTCCCTTTCAAAATACCTAGATCGGGACAGCCAAAAACGCTTGACTCGAGTCTTCAAACAATAGTGTCATGGTCCCCGTGCCTCGCTGGCTGACTCTGTTTGGCAACATGTTTTGTTTGTGTTTTCCTTTGCGCTCTCTCCTCCGCCGGGGTGGTGCTCATTACGGGCTCCCGCCCCTGGCCCACGCACCTGTGCTCACTGTCACACCTGCAACTGATCCCAGCCGATTTGGAGCACTATTTACGACGGCGGACCTGTGTCATCCTTCGCTGGATCGTTGAGCCATCAGCGTCAGTCCCTCTAATCCTGAACCTAAATCTGTATCTGTGAGTCTGAGAGTATCCCTAACCTGGACTTCTTTCTCTGTGTGTATATAGATCTGCCCTGGACCCGAGCGTGTGTGTGTGTGTTTGGAACCCACTGAGAGCATTTATTGGATTAATCCCTGCTTCCCCCTGGACCCTGGAGCCCCGGACCCTTTCCCCCGCCGCACTGTATATATATCTTCACCTGGTGTCTCACTGTAAATAAACGCACTTTCTCTTTGCCAAGGATCCGCGCGTGAGTCCGTCCCAAACATCTTGACAAATAGTCAGTGAACCAGTGGCCAAAATGTCTCACACATCGTCTTTTACTTGACTATGTGTGTATTTTTCACTTTTCTATGCAGATAATTCCAATTGTATGGTTTATTTTGATAAAAGCATAATTTATAATGGTATGTTTAAAACTTTAGGAAATCATTGCCTTCTTGTTAAACCGTATGCATTTAGTTTTTCCTTCTCAGCTCGTCACTAACTTTGCCTGTGCTTTTGGTTCCGAGCAAGTATTGCACAATAGGGTTCATTTTTGCTGAAAACAGCTACTGCTGGAAACGAGGCCAATGAGAATGAACCCTGCAGTTAATAACATAATAACAGAACTGCTGTATGAGCTAAAAGAAGTTGCAAAGCTCTCCACAGCAGAAGTCAGCTGATTATTCACTATGAATTGAGTTTGAAGCCTTTAACTGATCTGCTTAATTGCTGCACACATTTTGTTTACAAGACATTTAATGAAAACCAGGACTAGACACTCATTCTGCAAATTAGGTTTAAGTATGAAACAACAGCCACACCTGTTTCCAGTTATAACCACCGTTTAAGATAAGACTCAATCATCACTGCTGTGCCAAACCCATGTCCAAGCCATTCAACATGATTATGAAGAGGCAAAACGCACCCCAGGCATCTATACATAATCTCCATAAGAGTTTCTCCTCAGAGGGAGGCAGGGCTGAGGAAGACAGCTGCACAGCGAGAGGAAGAGTCGCTGAACCCAGCTTCTCTACACACTGTAACCTCTCAGACTCATCTGAGGCAAGTTCAAAAAGAGGACATCCGACTACATTTCAAAGGGAAACAGGATACACACACACACACACACAAATGATACTACACACACATGAAACAAACATGTTGGCATGCTCACATCTGCACACACACACACAAACACGCAATGAAACACACACACTGGCATGCCCACATCTCCCACACCTACCCAAAGACCCCTTAGGGCAGGGCCTTTCCACGGTCTCCCCCTTTAGGGTAGGGGGCCACTGCACCCCTCGTGCCACCCGACCCTCACATCCTCCCACCTGACCCAGTCCCCCGGGGGCCAAGGGGACACGCAGAGGAGGGCGTGGGGTCAGAGGGACCATGGCTGTGATCGGCCGCTGGTCAAAAGGCCCTCTGTTGATGACACCAATTGGATGGGACGCTGATGGCCGGACTGGAGTCAGAGCAACTGTGGCTGTGTATGACCGGACAGTCGTCATCAGAGAGGACAAGGGCCCTGGAGGGTCAAAAAGCACTGTTAATTCTCCACATTTATTACATTAGTCACCTATGTCCAGTTACACAACTACTATCATTCAACCGACCTTTAGTAGGTGGTGGTGGTGTGAACTGTAGAGGGTATCTCAGTACATGGTAGTTATTCCACACATACAGCTGGTTGTCTCTGGGGTTGTAATCTATGGAGGAGATGTACTGGTAAGGGTTTGGGAATGGTATCTGAACGGGAAGCTCCTGCCCACGACTGGTATCGTAGGCATAAACCACCATGTTGCTGCTGGCTCGGCCATCTGCCTGCCCCTCATCATCCTGGAAGACAGAGCGCACGGCGTAGAGCACGCCGCAGGCCATGAAGGCGTTGCTAGCTCCACGTTTGTCAAAGCCAGTTGCCCAGGTACCCTCAAAGCGCAGAGTGTAGGGGTTCACCTGCAAACAGGAAAGACATGAAATGATGAAAAAATCAAAACCTCCTCTTTTCTTTCTTCATCCTTTCCAAAATACAATCATCGATCTGTTTTTCCTTCCTCCTACCTGGCTGACCACGATGCGTCCATTATTGGCTTCAGTAGAGTAAATAACCCAAAGGCCGTTCTCATCCACTGCCAGATCGATGTCCGACTTCCCTCCCCAGCGGTAAGGCGAGGTATCGTGGTAGTTAGCATTGACCACCACTGCCTCCCCGCTCTTGATACGGGTGCGTAGGTCGTATTTCACAAGGTTGCGTGTTCGCTCCTTGTTGTAAAATACGGCACCGTCATACACCACAAAGCCTGTACCATCCACACGGCTGGGCAACCTAGAACATAGAATATTATGAAATGTGTGAAAATATGTAGTTTGTCTTTTTACTTTTACAGAAGAATAATACAAAGGATACTGAGTCAAAACATCAAAAATTGGCGTGTTGTGTTTTGACTGGAAAGCTCAGCTCAGATTAAAACCACCCAGAACATCACCAGCACCAACTAAACATCAGTGATATCAGCAAGATATCTCCACGATACTAAAATTAAACATAAGCCCCAGCTACACTCAGTCTGCTCACTTAATTAGGCTTGCTTCATTCATTTGTATTTTGTACGTTCTTTTGTAAGTAGCATAAAGGGAAACATTTTGTTATACAATCTTGTGTTGCATAAGGAAAATTAAATTATCTTGAATTTTGATTCTTTAGTGGCCTAATTAGGATATTATTTTGGTGACGCTTGCAGATATTGTGGTAGCCTTAAGAGCATTTATATAATACATTTTAATAATCCCAGACCTGTTTATTCATCACTGAAAGCAAGCCTCTCAGAAGCTGCATGCATAGATTTTACCTTCATTTGAAGGCACAGTGGTGGTAAACTCTACCACTAACTATACAAACTACTACACAAAGAGCTAACAAATGAGTGGTAACACATTTAATGAGTGTAGCAGAAATCTTCTCATCCATAAATAGCACTGATGCTTTTAACTATAACTCTTCTTATTTAACCATACGTTATAGATATAGAATATATGAAACCAACTTTTTATACGGACAAAATAAATGTTGCTCTTTTTCCATAATAAATTGATTTGGCTAAATGTGAAATAAGCCCCCAAGGCCTGCAAACTGCCATTATTTTTATTACAGACTACTTCATTGATTTCTTTCCAGCTGTGATTAATCTGTTACTTTACAATTTCTTAAAAAACAATAAACAAAGCAGACCCTAGAGTAACTGAATATTAATCAACTATCTCAGCAATATACACAGTTCACAAAGCACTCACTTATAGGTTGTGGTGACTCTGTTTTGCCGATAGTCATCCCAAGAGGCGTACTCATACAGCACCTCTGTTCTATAGGGTGTCCACGGCATGACATACAGCCTGTCACCAGCTTGCAGGGGGTCTTTACACCAGGCCCCTGATTGATGCTCCACCTCTAAGAGCGAGGAGGGTGGCTGGATGCTGAGCAGTGAGCCAGGACACACGAAAACTGGAAGATGGGAATTAGGCGGGGTAGAGGCAGGATGTGAGAGAGAGAGCGAAAGAGAGAGGGAGCAAAAGCGCAGGAAGGGAAGTGCGAAAAAGAGTGAAGAGAAAGAAAGTGGAGGCAGGTGTGGGGAGAAAATGGATCAATGCATGAAAAATGGATTGAATTAGATGCAGTCAATGCAGCGAGATTAAGGAAAAAGAATGAAGAGAAAAAGAGAAAGGGATTTAAAACACCTGTGCTGATCTTGAGAGGCAAGCAACAGAAGAGACGTATAAGTGTTGAGAAATCACACACTGTTAGTGTGTGTGTGGTGAGTAATACAACAGGGACACTGCAATGAAAGGTGTGAGTGTATTTATGTGCTTTTTGTGTGTATGTGTGTGTGTGTGTCTGTGTGTGTGTGGGTTAGTGCAAAAAGAGTGAAAAAGAGTGTGAGGTAGAGTCAGGGACGCAGAAGGCGGGGCTAAATTTTGCCTTGAAGTGAATGAGAGGGCAGGTTAGTTTACGCCGAGCACAACGATTGGTCCACCCACATGTCAATAACTGTATGGACACATATGTATACTGTACAGTCTCACACTGGCATGCAAATAGGCATGCACACACACCCACACATAAGCAGTGCTTGGTAAGCACACATCCAGACGGATATACAATCACACAGATTTCGTCTTATTTTTCCTATGAAGATAAATAAGGGGCTCTTCCTATAAGGGAAGAAAAGGGAAAATAAGCATGAAGAGGATGACTAGACAAGAAGGAAGGAAGGAAGGAAGGAAGGAAGGAAGGAAGGAAGGAAGGAAGGGAGAGTAAAAAGTGAAAGAAAGAACAAAAGAAAGATCGAAAGAAAGAAAGAACATAGAGGAGGGAAAGCTTCAAAGGAAGATTGTGTTTATGTACGTGTGAGTGGCTGTGTTTGTGTTGGTGTGCACAGAGACTGAAGGAGGGACAGAGAACAGAGAGATCAACCAGGAGCAAGAGGGAAAGAAGAGGTGAAGAAACTAAAGCCAGAAAGCAAGAGAGAAAAGATGAAGAGAGACTAGGTGCAGAACCTGGATAAAATTGGATAAAAGGACGGCTTTCTATACAACGAGAGATGGAAAAATGGGGAAAAAAGAACTGAGTAGGAAATGAAAAAAGGGAGGGGGCAACATCCAGCATGATTACGAAACAACGTCCTAGGGTAGGAGGAAGAGAGAAATGGTAGGAGAGAGGAAGAGAAGGAGAGAAAAGAGGGGGATCGGGGGTAAGGAGAGATCAAGATGCTACAATGTATTGTCTTTACCTTTTTGGTCCACTTCTACTCAAGCATAGGAAAAAAAAGAGGGAGAGAAAGAAAGAAAAGTCAGAGGGTGAAAGAAGGGAAGTAAAGAGAAGCAAGAAAGCAAGCAAGAAAAGCAGGAGAGGAAGAAAGGAAGGAAGGAAGGAAGGAAGGAAGAAATAAAGAAAGGGAAAAAGAAAGAAAGAAAGAGAGAAAGAAAGATTTGCACAGATAAAGACTTTGGAACTCATTCTCACCACATACATTATTGTTCACGTAAAAGGAAGGAGCACGAAAGAGACCCAACATATTCTTCTTCCCTCTTCTCCTCCCCTCCCACCCTATCCTCTCCCCCTTCCCTCCCCCACCTCCCCCGATCTCTCCTTCCCTCAATCAGGCTCCTGTGGAGAAAAGAGAGCAACTCCCGTGGCGTGAATCTGGAAAAGAAAACACACACGCATGCACGCGCAAGTGCATACTCCCAAACACACATACACACAGAAGACATTTTGGCTTACAGTTTTTCTCTCTGTACTTTCTCCGTACAACTTTCTTTTTACATTTCAGAAACACAAGCATGCACACACATTCCCTGAGAAACAAAACAAAAACGAAAAATCCCAGTCTTTTTCTATCCATCAGTTTCTCAGGGAACTAGCAAACATCAGAGATCATACGTACAAATAATAATAAACACCAAAAACCTAAAATGCATCTTGGCGAAAAAAAATAAAAACATAGGTTAAATCCGAGTGCACTTGTGTTTGTGTTTATGTATGTGTGTGAGTGTGTGTGCGTGTGTGTACATACAGTATGTGTGTGTTTATGTCTGTTGATATAAATATATATGCATACTCACTGTAAGGGACACACTCATACTGGATCTCCAAGTACTTGTATGTTCCAGGACAGGGGTCTGGGAAGACGTCAACCCCTGCAACCACCACACACTGAGTTCTGTTGTTACACCTGGAGGATGGATGGATGGATGGATGGATGGATGGATGGATGGATGGATGGATGGATGGATGGATGGGTCAGTCATACGGATGATAGAGAGAGAAAGCAAAGAAAGGAAGGGGAGTGATTACCAGACAGGAAAGGGGAAGCAAAGGACACTCCATTTGTCTACTCTCCCTCTCACTGAATATTGATCAGTTCTTCGAGGAAAACACTGCTGAGTACACAGCTAATGGTGCAGCCAGGCACTCATACTTAGCTGGAGAGGTTGCTTCACCTGCATATATACATGACACACAAGACAACCTACTAATCAGCGTGTATGTTGTGCAGCAGTGCACACATACAAACAGTTCATGCGCTCATTGATTGCCGTAGCCACTTCTAAAAGACTTATTCAAATAACTCGAGTATGATATTACAGTTTGCATCTTTACTGCGCAATTTTTAACTGCTTATGCAAATATAGTGTACACACAGCAGGATGTGCAGCCCAACACATACTGACCTCTGTGACATGATCTTTAGTGCGTCAGGGAGGTAACACTGTGTGTTCTCCATCTGGAAGGGGTCTGCATCACAGATCTTGTCATCGGTGCGTCCGTAATTGGCAGTCTCCACCATAACCACATCACTCCCTGGGCAACGCAGCTCTATGGGGTAACCCTCACATGCCAGCTCCCTGCGTAGCAGGCCGAATGGCATAGCGGCCCGGGACATGGCTGCACAGTAGGCGGGGGAGAAGTGGGGTGAGGCAGCAGAGGATGAAAGGAAAAGGTGGAAACACAAGAAGAAAGAAAAGCCAGGTTTTCAATATTTACTACAGGTAAAAGGAGCTTCATACTTAAGTTAATATATTTCTAAAAATTGGCATTTGATTTATTTTTGTAGTGTCTGATTTTGTAGCGTCCTTGATGACAGCAATTTTAAACCTCAGAAGAGAGTCAAATGGCTTCTTAGAGCTCTAAACCAATTACTGACTCCCATGTTCTAATGTCCAACTTTACAGCTGAAATGAAAATAGTTTTACCTTCTAAAGCTAATTTAGCCCTTCCTAAAAGGCTTCTTGAAGGACATTCAAAGTTCTTCTGTGAATGTTGGCTACCTTTTCCTCTATTCTTTGTCAAGATGATTCCACATCCCTTCAGTAATTTTGAGGTCCGGGTTCTGGACTGGCCAATCGTGACTGACAGAGCATACTGCATGCTTTTCTATCCAGGTATGATTTTACTGCACTGCCAGTGTGTTTGGGATCACTGAAAATGAAAAGCTGAAAATGCTGCATCTCTCAGGTCCTGTGTCAGCTATTTTGTGGATTTTTTTTCCTATTTCTTAAGGACATGACTTTCAAACACTGTTCATCTGCTGTATAAGTAGTTTTTTTAGACCTGCCACTTCTTCTTTTGTCCTCCACTTGTCCAGCTTTCTCAATTTTTTAATAGCATACCGCACATCATGCCATCAAGTTTTAGGCTAACATCTCATCTGGTGCAAAAATACTATTTTATGCCTGTCAAGCGGGCATTTTTCATAAATTCGGCTAAGGAAATTGAAACAAATTATCTGTTTTTGTGAAAAGTACAAGGACTGAACTGAAAATGTGTGAAAAAGCAAGGAAAACATTTAAAATACATTCAGAAAATGTTGCTTTCTGCACAAAAAGATTTTTGCTTTCTATATAGTACTATTGCTGGCTCCTTACAAAATATTAAAAAACTGAGTAGTGGCTCAAGACGATTGCTCAGTACTGCATAAACCACCTATTAGTATTATGGTTTGAAGCTGTAATCCATAATTATGGATGTTGGCACAGCCTCACATTTGTTTTAAGCCTTAATTATGAGTGGTGCTCTGTGATGGATGCTAGAACGCAAAATCTAATCCCAAAGTTACGAGATGTTAACATCTGATACCATGGATACCGTATCTATGGTATCCTTTGTACACTATGGATGCACTGGATTTCAGGGAAATTTCATTTCAATTTTCAAATTAAACATCTGCCTAATGGTGAGCACGGAGAAAAGGCAGGGGATGAGCAATTTCTGTAGGACTGGAGACTGTACAGAATGTGATACTAACAATATTAACACGGCCATGCTGATTACATCATCTGGGCTACATTGTCAGGCTTTGGGAAAATAAATACTCCTGGTCTACAGATGGGATCAGCTATCCAATACCACGAACTATAGGACATTGATCCCATTAATGATTCCCTAGGATAGAGACCTTACTTTGACTGCCTCACTCAAATCATTCCCATACCTGTATTTGTTAGCACATTTAACACACATTACACATGCTTTGAAATTGTGAAAACGTTGAAAACCGCTAATTTAATCTTTAAAATGCGCAAGTGTGAAAGCTAACACTGGAAGGATTCCCAGATGTGACTGTTGACATAATCACATCACACCTCCTTTGTAACAGCTACATGTGATGCGCAGCTTTGAAACCACTACTGGCGCTCAGGTGCTCAGTAAACACAATCAGACAAGTATAGGATTTCATTTTCTTTGAGCACTACGTGTGAATATATTAAATACAGGCTCAGCGAAAACACTCACCTGACAACCTTATAAAGCTGTGTAAACCATGGTTATTGGAGAAAATCCCATTACCGTTACCTTAATCCGCTTTCTCACACGAGTTTGAGTATCATGTACGCATGACAAGGTGTTTGCAGCATCAGGATTAAAACATTAAAGCAACACTTTGGTGTGATTAGTATGCTGCTGATGTACTGTAACTGTCTGCCGTGCTGAATAGCTGATTGTTAATTGACTTTGAGCTACAGGCAGCTCCTCATACACTCCAAACTTGTATTCAGATCTTGTGTTTGCGCAGGTCAAAGCATGTCCTACAGCTTGTCTAGATGCCGTTTTTTTAGTGGCACTGGGCTTCACTCGATTAGATGTGAGTCACTCAAATTTGTGTTGCACTGACATTATCTATGGCGTTTCAGTTTATGGGATTCCTCCTGCTGAATGCTGTCAGAATCAACACCTCGACGTGATACTACATCACCTCAACATGACGCTTACCTTGGCCAGAGGGCGCAACGTGAGCCAGAGTGAGCACGCCCACGAACCACAGTGACACAGCCATGCTGGGCAGGAAGAGTTAGGACGTCACACCACCACAGCGCTAGGAGAGCCTGGGGAGGAAGCAGTGGAAGTGTGAGACTGCGAGTGAAAAACTGCACCCTCTCGTCTTAGTGGAGATCTGTGTGCGTGCGTGTGTGTGTGTTGGATGGTCAGAAACCCACACTGACTATGAAAGAGTGCACATGAGACACCACAGCAGGGTGGAAAGAGGACGGAATAATAGAGACAGACAGACAGACAGACGGACACAGAGTGGGAGCAAAATAAAGATAACAATTGAACAATCGGTGCAGCGAAAAGCCCCTCAATCTGCTGTTACCATGGTGATAGCACAGTGCAGTCTCAGGAAGTGAGAGAGAGCGATGGAGAGCGAGGAGGTATACACTGGATGTGCGTATCTGTTACTGAAAGCGCACACGTGAGAGTTTGTGTTTTAAGTCTGTAATTAGCCAGAAGCAATACTGGCAACTGACCCATAAAAGAGTCTTAATCTTTCTATCCTTAGACACACACACTCACAGAGGCAGAGGGCTGGGCTCAGCTTAGGCCACTTTTCAGTAATCCTAAATAAATCATGTCGTAGAGACGATCTCTTCCCCCGCAGGCGTAACTAGGTAAAGCAGCTGACTGAAGACACAGGTGATCAGAGGGCAATGGTGCACTGTGGATTTTTATGAGGGAACATACGGGGCGCAGGAAGATGAGCTACAAGAGAACAACAGTAATATGACTCCTTAATATAAACTGAACTCTTGGCCCTGGACAGAAGGGAGAGAGGAGGCTGAGTGACATCATGCACGCCATAACATTTCTTTTTCCTCTTAGGATTTCAACTACAGCTGTAGTGTGGACTGCGTAACCAGAATTACGGTCTTAGGAGGTTGTGTGTGTGTGTGTACATAAACATATGTGTGCTTGTGTGTTTATTTGTGACTCGGTTTTCGCTCCATCTTCTTGTTAGGTAATGATGGCCGACAGATTTAGGTCACTCCTCAACAAATGTCCAACGCGCATTCAACGACTTGCACTCGCACGCACGCACACACAGACACACTCGCATGCACACGGGCACATACGCATAAACTAAGAAAGAGAAGAGAAACCTCTGCCTTCTTTAAATCCACTCAACCAACAAGGCTGTAATAAAGGCCCCAGGACCACTGAGCTATGCACACGCACACACACTAAATATAAAAGACTGAACAGAATGAGAACATTTCCATTTTTTATCAGATGCACACACAACCACGCAAATACGTACACACAATATGTCTAGTCTCCTGCAAACCCCTTATGGCAGCATTTTCTTATGCTTGCTACCCCAAATCTCTCTCTCTTTCTCTCTTGCTATCTCACACACACCCACCCACACCCACACACACACACATAGATGCAGAGTAAGTAGAGCAAGGACACTGATGGCCCTTGACAAAGCCACACACCCGGTTCCCCCTGTTTGCACCACCATGCTTACTGCCTACAACCAAAATCCCGCCCTGGGGAAGCAGCCGGCCTACTTGAAGTGGCAGCTATCTCTAAGTGAGTGTGTGAGCATAATGCTTAGAGTGAAAAAAATTACACAGGCACACACATTAACGTGCATGCTATGACTACACCCAACCATTTACAAAGAATATACACAGAGAAAATTCGTTTGCATGTTTTCCTGGACGATTTCATGAAATAAAAATATTCTCAGTGCATCATTTTACACACAGCTACACAGCAGTATAGCTTTGCAATGATAGATGTTACAAGAATTTAGGTGTAACATCTAAATTCTTGTAGTTTAGATGCTAATTATGAGATTCTGCATCACACAGATCCTTAAGAATGTGAGTAGCCTGTTGTAGAAATAATGTAAAAATCAAGTTAGGTACACTCGCGTTAGAGGCGCAGGCCATACAATCAACAGAGGGCGAGATAGAAAGAGAGAGTAACCTCCCTCTCTTTGGTCACAGAGCAATCAGTGCCTGAGGGTAGATCACTATGAAGCACAAAGTGACAAAGCAGCCTTGTAGCACTATGCTCTTAATGGATGAATGAATGTGTGTTTGTATGTGTGTGATGGAGAGGAGAGACTAATTAAGAGGTGTGGGGGAGAGATATAGATTAGTCTTCCAACAGAAACCCTGAAAGGTTTATTGGCTGAAAGACTTTTTAATAACAAGAGTGGGAGAATTTTCTTGTCACTATGGATAATATTTAAGAATCAAAACACACTACAGTGCCTTCTGCAACTGCCAGTTTCGGACCATTGACCTCTACATTTCCCAGAGGGCTGAGGCCTACATGCTGCAGTCAAAGCCACTTATGGGGTTTTAGAGCCTGTATGTTTGTCTGGTCGACGTTTGACTCCTGGGAATAGAGGTGTCGCATTCCCCTGCATGTATGAGGGTACACAGAAAATATGGTAGTAAATAGCATATCAAGCCAAATGTTTCTTTTATTTTCTGTCGTATTTGTTGTTTTTATGATTTTAACCCTTACTTGATATATATCTGGAATACTAGCAGGTAGTAATTAATCCCGCAGAAGACCAAAAAGACTCCCTGGTTTCTCATTCTGTAAGAAAGAGGTGCAGGTCGGGATCTCTTACAAAAGAAAGTTTTTGCACAAAAAGTAATTGGGTATTCTCTCACTTAAAGAATTGAGTCTTTGCTAAAGACTGCAGGAAGACTGATTAAACATTGATAGGTTTCCTCACATATTTATCACGACTGTAATCCTGCCTTCAGCACACACTCTCTGAGCTAAAAGCACACCATGCATTTGTGCTCTTTAAGCATTTTCTCCGTATCAGAAACTCTCCAGAATTGTACGGGTTTGCTCATTAATCACTCTTTTGTTTTTACCTGATCAGTACGAAACATAATAGCTGAAATCTGTTACTGTCACATTTAAGATTATTGCCCAATCTGAATCTATCTTAAAGGACACAATTTGCTTAAGTCTGTCTTCAAATAATACTTTTATCAAAAATAGGCATTACAACTGTATCTCCTCTCCATAAGTGAACGTAAAAAAAACCCCTTCTTAATATACCTCAATGACAAAATCCACAGGAATTGACTGATTGATTGATTAGAAAATTAGTCGAAGTTTATTTAAAGCCTCCGTGTAAAAAAACAAATCCATTACCCACGCCAGTCAGAGGTGGGCGGAAACCAATCTCAGACCAACAAGGAGTACAATAGGAGGCCTGTGCCGCGTCCATGTCAAGTGGGTTGCACGGTGGAGGTGGAAAGATTCTTATGCCAATGAGTTGCAGGCTTTCGTGTCAGTTGTATGAGTGGATCATGTTTGTTTTTTTAAACTACCGGTATGTATAAAATTGCATTGACAGTGTACAATTATGTGCATTAAATATGGGTGGATGGCAGATTTTGGCTGCTTTGAGGAGTCCGTGTACGTTTTTACAGGCACTTTTACTTTTGCCACGGTCCGTGCGTCTGCCCGGTCGACCCAGTAAGGCCACATGTGCTTTTTGTTTTTGTTTTTGCTCTCTCTCTCCTGTGTTCGCTCTGCCGGGGCGGAGCTCATTGCGGGCTCCCGCCTTTGGCCCACGCACCTGGGAGCAATCACACACCTGCGGCCCATCATCCTGCTTTCCTGGCTGCTATTTAAGATGGCGGCTCAGTGTTTCTCGTCGCTGGACCGTTGTGCAACACATGTTAGTGTAGCCCCAGCTGACTAATATCTCGTGTCTTCGTAGTAACTCTCTCGTCTTGTGTATATAGATTCCTGGACCCGTCCCTTGAACCTCTTTGGATTTCTGAGCGCGAGTGTTTGGATGAGCGGAGTGGCGTGTGTTGGAGCGTGTTGAAGATTGGAGCGAGTGGGCGCACGAGCGTGTGTGGAGTGTTTTCCCTTACTGCCCCGTGAACCCCTGGAGCCACGTTCATTCCCCTCGCATTTTGTATGTAGTTCACCGGCTGTTGTTTGCTTCAGCTTCAGTCAGGGTTCCGTCAACGCTGACAACTTTAAGTACCGAGGAACATAGTTTATAGCAGCATGTGATTGTTGTAATGACAATTTAGATATCGGCTTGAACCGCAACGATAAGTCAATCATCAGAAAAATAACATTTTTTTTCATATCTAAATAATTATTTCAGGTTTTATCTTTCTGATGCTTTCCTTTGTTTTACCCCTGTGAAATATAGGTTGTGTTTTCAGAAGACCTACAGGCTCATTATGTTCAGCACATGTTAATATTTGTTTGGAAAACAGTTGTGCTGATGTTGCAAAGACTTGGCACATCAGATCTCTTGGCAGTTTGCAGAAGCCTGATATTAGATGATCTGTTAATGTTTCATGGCCAATAGTTTCTAGGAAAGCAGGGAGTTCCAGCCAGACACAACTGGCTCAGAATAATGTTTGCCTGCTCGAAAGAATTGAAAGTGACATCTGTGTTCATTTGGATCTTCTCAGCATCTAATGAACATTTTATACTTTCTTCAAAGTCTTCTTTCTCAATTTAGGAGGAATTTCCCTGACGCATAACAAGAAAATGTGCAGTGACTTTTTAGCACAGATTTGGATTTTTGCCATCACATTTCATATCTTTAAGTTTCTTTAAATTATATCACATTATGTATCAATAGAGCTGTACAGCTGCCACACACACACACAAACACTCACATATGTAACATACATATATGTGCAAGTATTCGTATTTTAAAGTGTATGTAAGTGATGCTGTCAACTTTAAAAAAAATGTGGCATTGCTCTCAGTTGTATGTCAGCATAACCTGCTACGATGATGTGAGCTGCTGGAAAATGTCATCAGAACAAACTCGCAGAGTAAAATACAGGATTGCAGTTCGGGTTTTAAAATGTCACATGGCTTTAAAAAAAGCCTTTACGCCACAAGATCATCAACTGAAGTACGAGAGAACAGAGCAGTCTGGACAGGAGGGAGGAAAAAAAAGGTTTAGCAAAATAGCAATATTGGGTACAGTGATGTGGCAAAAATTTGTCTCCTCACAGAGATTTTGTCAGACCGTGTACATTAAAATCACTTGACTAAGCAAAAGCATACGCACATATCTGCATGTCAGCTTTACAGATTATGTACGATTTATTTTTCCTGTTTAAACATTTCTTTAAAAAACTCTTTATACCACCCATAACCCCTGGAAAAAATTAGCATAGTTAAATATGTCTCATTATTTGTTCCACAGTCTGACTTGGAACTGTAACAGAATATTAATTAGCTGCTCTTTTGACATTGGCAAATTTAAATGATTTTTACACGCCAAAGATTCACGTGTGAGTCTCTGCCCCTTATCTTTGTCATATAAAAATCCGAGCAGATGTCTGTTCTCATATCATGATATTGATATTACACTGATATATCCGCCCACAGCTCTGCACAGGCTTGCATAAAATGCTCACAGCACAAACGGGGAGACTGACTCAGTGTGTCTGACTGATTCAAGGAGACGTGAGAGGAACCTGTTCGAGGTGGTCCGAACAGAAAGAGACAAATATGGTGCATTTTACAAGTCAAATGACAGAAAACCCATCCAACTTGTGTGTGCGCATGTATGTGTGTGTCTGAGTGGTTTAAGCAAATCACTGTGTCCTTTCTTTTTACTCCACAGTAGTTGATGTAAATGATCCCTACATGGAAACAAACCTCATTACCTTTGTTTTCTCTTTCTCATCCAACACACAGTGCGGACGCGCACACACACACAAACAGAAAGGAGTCACCGCTCTAAAATATGGGTTCACAGATATTTCTCTATATTAATGAGCTCTTTTTCAATGTTTTTGTATCTATAATTAATAGGACACAAACGATGTCTTTGCACACTCTTGGCTACAAATGAATCGGGGATTGAGTCTGACAGTAGAGCAGGAGTCCTGTCACCCTCTGAGCTCTTCCTCCATCTATTCCCTTACCCTTTCTCCCCTTTCATTCACCTCCTTTGTCCTCTGCATCTCTCTATCGCTCCGTCTCTCTTTCTCACAGTCACTCCTGTCTCTCCGCCTGGCCTCCTCCACTGACCCAGTCCTCTCTTTCCCTCTCTGAAATATTGATAGTGGACTCTCACTCACTCGCTCTGCTACCTCTCTTCATCTCTGTCTCTTTTCTCCTCATGTTCCCATCTGTGGTGAATCAGCAAACCAAACCCGCATTAAAACCCCTTTTGTGTGTATGTGTGTGTGCGTGTGTTTTACATCACTGCTCACTGCAGCACACATGACGCTGCAACCAAAGGTGTGTGTTAATGAACACAAATCACACCACCCATGACAGACCCCTCTGGTGTTCCAGTCCGGGACACCCTATCACAACACTTTTTCCCCTCTCTGATCTCCAAAGACGGATAATCACGTGTCTATGAATATTTCGCAGCACTCATGGCTACTACTGACCAAGGTTTAATGGCAGCCAGCGGTAAAAACCCCAGCACAGCAGCGCATGGGATCCATGTCCACTCAGTGATCAAATGGCCCTTGGCAGCAGCAGAAGCAGAAGCAACACCAATGAAAGAAGCGGGGCACCTGTGCTGTCCTCTGGGGCATTGATCATATATGTGCGATTGTGCGTGTGAATGAGAGAGAGAGGGAGAGAGAGAGAGGAGGGGCGGAGTGCATCCTCATAGCCTATATCCATATCTTACCGTCAATCCTCCGGTTTCCCTCGTCCTCCTCCTCCTCCTCGCTCACTGCGTCTCCCGCATCCCGTCTCTCCGCGCCCTCACCCACTGTACTCTCCTCCCTTTCTCCCGCTCCGCTGCGCCCGATGCATTCAAAAAAAATTAAATATTCAATGGGGAATTAGTGGAGGGCGAGACCTGCTGGGCTATACGACAGTCATTAGCGCGATTTGTCCAGCAACAACTGGGCGTCCTCCGCCTGTGAGCAGTGCGAGAGGCAGGGTTTTGCTCTGCTGGACCTCACACCCTCCCTCCGTCCTGTAGAGGCTCGATGTCTTCCCCGCTGTGCTGTGTGACTGTGCGTCACGTTGGTATCATAATTCCCACGGGTTTCATGCCCAGAAATGATGCGGGCTATAGGCCTTATAGCCCCGATGGATGAAGGGAGGGAAATAAACGGGCACACACGAAAACAATAATTAGGCGCAAATTAACGCACAAACCTCGACTGCTCTGAGCCCCTCCGTCGATTTCTACGGCTCGCCGAGCTCAGCTGTCGTTTGTCATTGTTGATCGTACGCCTCCGATGCCGTTCATTAGGTACATCCTTGCATTTAATGGAAAATAACGTCGACGTGATAACAGCCGCTTTGCATATCCTTGAAGAATCGTGATGGGGTGCAGCGGCACATCAGGACGGATATGGAGAAATGTCAGGCTTTTTAAAAAATAGGGGGGAAAAGCAAGAATCGCGTCATAAAATAATACTGGGGGTAAAGGGGGGAAGGAAAAGACAACAGCTGGACGGTCAGGAGAGATACAGTTTCCCGTTCCTGGCCTCGCCTTGCATCCGTCCGTGTCTCTTCTTCTCTCTCTCCATCCGCTGGTCCGCTTGTTGCGCGTTCTGCAATCGAGAGCGCGCAACGCGTCTGCGCTTCTGCGTGTGTGCACGTTTGTTTATGCGTGCGCGTGTGTACTTGTGCAGAGAGAGTGAGAGAGAGTGAGCGAGAGTGGTGGGGTTGGGGGGGCTTCGGCTATATTGTCAAGGTTTGTCTGAGTGAGCAAAGCTGCTGTGTAGGCAAAAGCAACGGAATATGAAACACACAGCGGCTTGTGTTTATTCGGGCATCTGTCTCCTTTTACAGCTCCGACCAGCTCCGATGTAAGTTTAGCATTTACAGTTCTGTGACCACATCATGGTGAAAGGGGAGATGAGCTGTTTGTTAGCTACCCGGTGCTGCACAGTGCACAGACATTTGCAGCATGTCCATGGTTTGTGCAGCACTGCTAGAAAATATGACCTATTTGTCAATCTGGCTGTAATGTTAGAGCTTTTTTATAAATCATCACGTCTCTGCCTTTTCTAAAGCACATCAATCCATAGCAATCAAACCTGATGACACCTGATGATACTCTGGCTTCCTTCTCTGTCTCTCAGATGCATTTCAACCCCAGTGCTGCTGCTGTGATTACTGTGATTACTGTCATTCTGCCTTAGCTTTTTGTACTTGTATTTTAGAAGTACTGGCAGCATGTAGTTAAGGCATGGGTCACTTAGAGGATATAGAGGAAGGAAGAAAATGTCACAAAGAGAAGGAACTGTTGCAAATGAAGATCTTGCCTGATCACTCGAAAGCTTCATCAGCGTAGCCTGCATGCGCAAGGAAGTGTGCAAAGACTGGATGTGGTCTTCATTATGTGAGAAGATGATTTACAGTCAAAGTAGCTCAATGATAGCGTAGTAAAGCCAGTTTCTCCATGATTTCACTTGACTCCCGTTGAATAGCTCTGATTGCTGCTTGTGTAGTCTGTAAAGTGCAGCTAGACTTCACAAACACTCAAAGCAAAACAGTCACTAACAAAATTATTTTAATGGCGCTGAATAATTCATTGATTTCAGATTATGCATGGTGTGTTTTGATTGGACGCACAAATTATCATTTTAAAAAAGTGCATTACAGAGCTGTGTTGTTGAAAATGGAGAAATGGTTATAATCATCTCCAGTGTGTAATAAAACAAGCCGTAATGGCAAGACTTGGCTCAGACCAAACCTTGTCTCGACTGTATACTTGGCAGCATTCAGAGACATCAAATACAGCCAAATCAAAGCAGCTGTCAGTGTTCCTGCAGATAGTGTTATATTTCTTTTTGTTGTTTGCTGCCCACGTACTGTACACTGGAGCTGTTGTAAGACCACGATCTTTGCTTACCACAGAAGCAAAGGCAGTCACAATAAGATCAGCTTCACATTTCTACTGAAATATCTGCGATATTTTTTTTCTGTAAAGGACAGCAGCAAGTTTTAGGCAAATCAGCAGTGTTTTTCTCCCGTTCCTGGTCTCCATCACCATGGTGATCCCCCTCCTTCCTTGTCGCCCGCTCCTCCATCCGCCTCCACACCTTCATCTCCACCTCCACCCCACCCCTTTCGCTTTTTCTTCTTCTTTTTCTTCTTTTCATCTTCCACCTTATACTTCAGTCTTCTCACAGGGTCGCTGAAGCTGCGCATGGACTTCTCCTCAAAGTCCTCTTTGTTCACGAAGTTCCTGTCAATGAGCTCTGCTGCCTCCTGCCAGTTGCGGTAGCAGTCTGGGCCAAGGCGGAGTATCTCATCCACGGCGTTAGGGATGAGGATGGAGCAGTCGGGACGCAGCACCAACACTGTGGGCACCTCCTCCACATTAAACATAGCCTCCAGCTCCCTGCGGAAACACACACACACACACTAGCATAGAGCTAATGGATTTATGCAGCGCGGTATATTTACATTACCATCACCCACCAGCAGGTTATACACACTTCTAACTGGTTAATCTCACACACCTCCTGTAGGGGTCCTCATAGGCCAGGAACAGGCACCTTTTAGGGAGCTCTTTGAGGAAACTTTCTTGCTCTTCCTCTGACTGGTCCAAACTAGAGAATGAAAGGGAAAACTCCAGTAAAAAATACCCCAATGTCATATTCCTTGTGGTTTGTATTTCTTTAAGGAAATTCATACATGCATTACGCAAGTGCACATACACATGAAGTTTAATTTTACATTCGAGCTAGAGACAGGGCTAGTTTAATAAAGTAGCAGAGGAGAAAATCTATTCCAGTGTTAGACGCTACAATTCTAACAAACACCTATATGTGTGCCTCTGTGTGTTTTACCTAATGTACAGGAGAACCAGCTGAGCAGCACGATCCACATAGAACTCATCTGTCAACTGTTTGTAGAAGTCAGAGAGCGTGGGCGCAAACTGCCTGCAGGTCTCACACGTAGCAGAAGCAAAGAAGAGCATCAGGATTCGGTTCTGCAGGCGCATGATGATCTCACGCTCTGTGTCCAGCTCATCTTGGTCCTTGTTGTTCTTTAGCAGGACCCGATCAATGAATAAGTCCACCATGATGAAGGGGTGCTACAAAGGGAGAAGGAAAGCTATTAATATGCTTTGGATTAATCAAGAAAGCGTAGGCACATCACCGCCAGTTGTGAAAGCTCAAACCATGTAGCATAACACACATTAGAACATTAAAGGCTTCACAATAGCAGTAAAAACTCTTGACATTTGCAAATATTTATCTGGGTGATTTTAATGGCTTTGCCTTGTGTTTCACTGTATGTTTCTACTCTCCCAAATCGATTACAGTAATCATATATAATCTCGCTTGCTGTTAAATCGGATAATCCTCACAGTTGCTTACCTCTAACAAATATTATCTCTCCTTGAGGCAGCAAATCCAAAAAGAAAATAGCCTTCAAAATCTAGCCTTATATTTCTTTTCACCTCTTCCTTTATCACACTAGAATCACTTCCCAGTCTGCCAGTTCGTATCGCATTCACTCATTCGCCTTCACCTTGGTGGCAGTAGCTGCTCACTACCTCTTCTTTTGTGTCTCTGCTCTCCACCTCCCCTCATATGTCTGGGAGGGAGGGATTGAAAGACAAGGTGACAGAGGGACAAGGAACATGAAGTGCTCGCACTGATGGTGTGTGTATGTGAAAGCAGTGACTGAACAATCAAGTCTGTCTGAATAAAGAGCGAAGAAATTACAGAATGAGAGACATGCTTAAAAGAAGAAAAAGAACCTTAATGAAGTGAGCCACTGTGAGACCTTTAACATTCAGTAACTAATGGAATAGCAGAACCGCAGGGAATATGTGCGTAGTGATAGTTTGATTTGCTCTACTGGGAACACTACAATATGGCCATGAAAGCACAGCAGTGATACAGGCACTGTTTATATTAAAAGAATAGAGAATTTAATGATTTTGGAGAGCATACAATTCACATTTAACTATGCAATAACAAAGTGCAAACTCTGATGAGACGTAGTTAACAAAGAATAGCAAAGACAAATAACAGTGTTATGAAAGTAAATAACACACTGACAAGACATTAATTTCAGTTACAAAACAAGCAGGCGCCAGCACCTTAACATAGCCAAGAAATGCAATGACATGTATATTTTTAGGGGTTTTTTTGCCCAAATATTATTAAAAAAAACAGTGTGGTAGAAAATAGTTGCCTGTTTACATATCCAGCAGATATCAGTCTCGGTATCTGATTAATTTAAACCTGTTACCTGTTTTTAGCATTCATTTTTGTCTCCCCTCCACACTGAGAAAATATTATATCTTGACTGTTAGCTGCAGAAAGATGGACTTTTTCACTAGCCTTGTTTCTTTATCATGCTGAGCAGCACACGTACAATCCACTGATTATTTGCTCAGAAAACAGCTGCCTGATGCTGCTGGAAGTGGAGCTGATATGTCTTGAATTACTTAGCCAGAAGAATTATATTGTCAGTAGAAAAGGTAAAGAAGAGGGAAGAAAAGCAGAAAGAAACAAGTCTGTAGAGTTGCACAGCTGGAGTAGCCAGTATACATGTGAGTCCTCTCTTGCTATACACAGTAATTTGATCCTAAGTCAATAAGGAGGTATTGATTTGTAGAGCTTTAGATTGGAATCCTGGGGATCGATACTCACATATTTAGGCAGGATTGGTTTGTACATATTTGTGTTTTCTGAATAAAAACAGTGGCATCTCTTGTGGTGGTGAATATCGCCAAGTGAATAATAGCAACTAAATATAAAAAAAGAAAAAACACCATCAACATATACAGTAGGTATCCACAACAACAGATGAGCAGTAATAGTAGATGCTAGTTTCAAACAGTCTGCTTTATAGCCTACATCTGCTCTCTGCTTGTTCTTTTTAAGAAAAGGAAATTTGTTTTCATCTTATGCAACATTAAAGTGAGGCTCAAAATGGTTAATAAAAAGAAACTCTTTGGAAGCGCAACAGATTATTTTTGTTCTAGGAAATGAAGGCTATTCCACTCAGGAAATTAACAAAAAAAACAAAACAAAACTGTACTGTTCCCTACAATGGCGTGCACCAACCTAACCCTACAAAGAAGATCCCAAACTGGTTCTAACTTGATTAGAAAGAGAAGCTGGAAACCAGAGTGCAAAACTGTGCAAGACGACAACTGCATTAGTCTTTGGCTTGAGAAAAAACACCTCACAGAGCCAGATTGTGCTGGTTTGTAAAAGGATTAGTGCACACAGTATGAAAACATCTGAGTTTTTTTTTCCCCCATTTCCCCACTTAAAAAAAAACTTTTAATTTATATGCACAATACATATACAGATATATATATATATATATATATATACATACATATATATATATATATATACATACATATATGGGCACACCAAGAAAAACAGGTAAAATAAACTTGAACTCAAAAACAAAGACTGATGGTTGTTGAAAACAGTCCCCGGTTTACTTATTCTTACGTCCATCCATCTTCTCGCTCTTATCCGATTCAGGGTCATGAGGGGGCTGTAGCCAGTCCCAGCTATAACAGGATACACCCTGGACAGGTCACCAATTTATTGCACAGCTAACGCATAGAGACAGGCAACCATTCACACTCACAGGGAATTTAGATTCACAAATTAACCTAAACCCACTCATGTCTTTGGAGTGTGGGAGAAAGCCAGACCACTCAAACACAGAGAGAACATGCAAGCTCCACATAGGCTGCATTCAAACCCATGACCTTCCTACTGTACCACTGCGTGCGACTGAAAATCATAAATTCCTAATTATGAATTATAGCAGTTAATCTTGATAACATTTCTGATGAATTTTCTGGAACAGCAGATAAAAATTTCTTTCTAAAACAAAAATATTTCTCCTAAATGTCTGAGTGATAGCATACATAATATATTTTATGATATATGTTTTCCTCATCTTATCCTCCAGGTATTGTTATCTCCCTCATTTCTCTTGGTATCCCATGCTCCATCTTTCTCCTCTTCCTCTTCATTTCCATCTCTTCCCTTCCCCCATAACTTCCACCATCTCTTTTTGCGTTTGTCGTCCTCTGTCTTGTACTTGAGCCTCCTCACAGGGTCAGTGGCGCTGCGCAAGTTAAGGTTGTCAAACTCCTCGTTTAGCATGAAGCTCCTTTCAACAAGCTCAGCCGATTCCTGCCAGTTTTGGAAACAGTCACAGCCGAAACGACAGATGTCCCGCACAGCGTTTGGAGAGAGGACAGAACCGTCGGGACGCAGGACCACTATTGTTGGTACATCTTTCACTTTAAACATGGTCTGCAGTTCCCTGAAAAACAGAAATAGACTGGCATGAAAATATACTCTAATTTTGTACAAAGAGTTATGTGGTCCTGCAGACTTGGTTGCACTGACAAACAGCTTAAATATATGCACATATATTTAAACACTCACTTCCTGTACGGGTCCTCAAAGGCCAGAAACAGAACCTTTTTGTGCAGCTCTTTGAGGAATTTTTCCTGCTTCTCTTCTGATTGGTCCAAACTAGAGGGAGAGAAATCTGGGACTCTCAAAATTGATCAAATAGATATATTTATGTAACTGCATATGTATAAGACAGACATATAAATTAAAGAAGATGTGGGAACCTGATGTAGATGAGTGCGAGCAGTTTCGGGTATTCGATGTATGCTGGATCTTTCAGTCTCTTAAAGAAGTCGTTCAGAACAGGCACAAACTCCAGGCACTTTTCACATTCAGCAGATGCAAAAAACAGCATGACGATGCGATTTTCGAGAATCCCCATGATCTCACGCTCAGTGTTGAGTTCGTCTTGGTCCCAGTTGTTCTCGATGAGAACTCGGTTTAGGAAAAGGTCAACCATGATGAAAGACAGGAATGTGAAAGGATAAAGGCCCTCTGTGGAAACACGGAGGGTTAGAGGAAGTTTTATGTACATATGTTCAACAATATGCATGTGTGGTGCCTTGTACAGCACATTCCTGAAATAATGACTTGTTTTGCTATCTGTTGCATACATAAATGTTTCATTTTTCCAAACTGTGATTGTGGCTGACACTAGTGTGAAACCCCTGAGACCCAGGGCATTAAATTTGGGGTTTTCAATACTTTATACTTCACTCAATAAAGTGTTTTATACTTTGTAGACGTCACTGTTTTATGCAGTAATATGAACCCATTGTCCACACTTGAGGACACACTTTTCATAGGTAATGTTTCGTTTTTAGACCTATCAGGTCCAACTGATCCCAAATAGCTAAGAGAAATTGAAAATCCATCCAAAACAAGAGCTGAGGTCTCAGGATGTTAAATCTGAAATATTTTAGTATCTTGTGAATTTCAACAAATATGCACGACAAAATAAGCAAGAATCAAGTTTGGAGTGTCTGTGACATTTTGGGTGCACTTACAGGTGAATCCGGAGCATTGCTACTGCCCACGCAAAACAAAAAACAGTCAAAACAAGTTTGACAGATTATTTGTGCTCATGTTGGATTCCATCAGCATCAACGAATAATTAAGAACATCTGCTTCAGGGCCTTTAAAGCTTAAAAATTGCTAGAACCATTTTTCAAAATGTCACTGCTTTGGTGTTTTAGAGGTGCAATCTGTAGACAGTGATTACATCTATCCTGAACAAATTACTTTTGTTTACACAAAATGCCAAGTTTTTTGATTTATTTTTTATTTTTTGGAATTTCAAACAAACCATGAGCTGAGTCACTGTTGCATCCAACTGTGACTGAACAGCAAATGGTAATTTACATGAAAATAATGAATGATTACCCCACACTGTTGTATAAAAAATTGATTCAGAGGGACCGATACCACATTTTGTTCTTAATCATGACCATTTAGCGGAAGGAAAGCAGCAGTTCCAATTATTTTGTCAAACATTATTTCAGTTTGGCCAGTTATTAAGATGCCACCATTACGAACCAGCAGGCCAGGTCCCTAAATTGGGAGTAATTGTTTGATAAATGCTGGTTCCTTTTAAAGGAGCAAATTTTAAGATTTATAAATTTTTTTAAAAAAAGGAAACTTCCTGTTGTCCCTTTGAAATATGGTAATTTGACAAACTGACAATACAACAGCCCAGCTAGAACGAGTTAGTATGAATAAAGCTTTTATGAAATGGTGTTTTCCAAGAGCCAACTTATGGTTCAGAACAAACAAAAAAAAGACCCATAAGAGATAAATTTCAGATATAGAAATACAGTTCAGGCCAAAAAGCTAAGAAATATGCTTTATCTGTCTTGCCCAGCCTGTATTTCTGTTGCAGAAGTCGCTGCTGGCTGTGAATTGACAGCGATAACCTCACAAATTAGATTTGGCTCTGTGGCTTTGAGCTGTGCCAGATCTATTTGAGACTACCATTCTGCACTGAAACGTCCGAGGCTAATGTAGGAGAAATACATCTGAAATTGAGCAGCACTGGACCTTACCTGGAAAAAAAAGAGGATTTACTGTAAGGCTTAGAAAGGTCAAAACTTAAATCTTACATT
Source organism: Oreochromis niloticus (assembly GCF_001858045.2). Taxonomy (NCBI): domain Eukaryota; kingdom Metazoa; phylum Chordata; class Actinopteri; order Cichliformes; family Cichlidae; genus Oreochromis; species Oreochromis niloticus. Next base: position 30,800,860 of record NC_031971.2, on the reverse strand, counting down.
TGGAAAAGTTATTTCACAATAATCTGCTTCACTTTTCGAAGCTGATCAATATAGCTCCTGATATACACTAGCAAGACTGCCGTGTCTTGTTAGTAGCTAATTTAATAGGCCATCAATCTTTGTACGTGCAGTGGCAGCTAAATATACACAAGTAATTTACCTCACCTTGAAACTCCTCGGCTCTCACAAAAAAGACATAGAGGGAATCCGGGTTTTCTCCTGTCTTTCAAGCCATTATATTATTTCATATGCTTTTTTTTCTCTTCATTTAAATCCCGTGAAGCTTGTTATTTTAGTGGCACCTTTCACTGTGTCTTCACCCCTTTCTCTGTAATTTGTTCACCCTGCACTCTGCGGTCCTCTAAGGGAGATTACAGATAGCTGGAGGTGTGGCAGCGCTGTAATTGAGGGGCAGAGGATGTGTGTGTGTGTGTGTGTGCCCTAAAACTCTAGCTAAACACTAGAAATCTTATTACTTAAAGACAAGAAGGGAGCGAGTAAAGGAGGGATGGAAAAAGAAGACAAATTGGATTGCAAAGGTAGGATGGGCTTGTTTCAATCTTCCCTTCGCAGCTTAATTTGCTGGTTTGAGTCTGATATCACCCATTAAGCCATCAAAGCATAATACTGATTCTTTTGTATCCTGTTTTTAAGGCTGATTTAACAGGCAGGGTGCAGAATTAACTGAAAGAGTGAATAGTTTTGAGCCTGGTTCCGGTGAACTCCAGGCTGTACTGTAGGAAAGTGCTTAGCGATCTGCAGAGGCACTTGCAGAAAATACCCGGGTTAATCTCAGGGAGAGGGTTGAGGTAAATATAGAGAGAGAGGGAGAGAGCCCTAATAGGATTAGTCTAAGTCACACAGACATGCGTCACTGCACATGAATGCACAAAACACGCGCACATGCATACGCTCCTTTGAATAATACATGCTTTGGATATGTGACCAAATGCACACAACACATGCTGAAGCTTTTTTTTTTTTTTTAGGTAAGCCTAGAAGCATGGCTGTACTGTACAGGTGTCGATGTAAGTCAGTTATGCTCCTCTTATCATGAACTGTAACGTTTGAGAGCAAGAGATCTCAGACCGATTTCAGACATGTGGTGAAAGCATCATCTAAGAAATTAGTATACCTGAGGTTATCCATGAAGTGGGTCTGGCAGTTGGTGGAAATGGCCTTCTGGCAGTGTGTTTGAGTGTGATTGCAAGTGATATCGAAGTGGATGTACACGGTTAGAGTGGTGGATGCTGATTTTTGGCCAAACATTCAAGTAAAGAGGTGAGGATATGTTGAGGTAATCAATGTGAGTCAAAAGCTCAGACTTCAGAATGCTCCAAACACTCATATTACAACAAATTGTTCCTAAAATTGGCTCCGTTTGATGTAAATAAGGGGGGATAACCCTAACATGGTCACAGCAGCTACAGCTCCCACCACCTGTTCAAGTCTTTTGATTGCAAGAGGCTGCCAATCAAGAAAATATTTGCTTAAGAGAAATAATGGATGAGGTGCTACACCAAAGCTTACTGTAACATAAACATGGATTATTGTGAACTGTTAATCATGCAAAGCTACTCTTGCAGAGGTCAAGACTAAAAATGTCTCCCTTGACTATAATTTCTTTAACTAATTAAATGTTTTTGTTCTAATCCAACAACAAACTCTTAATCTCCGATGCAAATATCATGAAACTGTAGGGCAGCCGGAGTAGTACGAGTACGCTTCACTGGTCAGCAATGAGTAAGGCATAATGAGTATAAACACAATGAATGAGGAGAAGTAATGGTGGCTTGCTGTAACCAAAGCTTACCATTATGTAGTTACAGGGCAGGCAAACACCAGTGGGCACTAATTAAAAGAAGTCTCAACTGCATTTCGGGACATTCATGTCTGCGCTTAAATAAAACTGCAGTGTGCCAATAAAGGAGGCAAAGAGAATACTTTGATATTTTAGCCACTGCAGCTTTAACCACAGCTGGCAGAGTGTCAGTGCTTCCATGTACATTTAACTGAGCTTTGAGGTGCTGATGCTCTAGCGTTTCCCTGTTTCAGCCTAACTTAAATCCAGTGGAGAAAAAATGTCAACCAACCAATCCTTTCATATCAAAGGCATTAGTCATCCTTTGGTAAAAACAAAGCAAAAAAGACACTTTGAAAACACAGAGAACAGACAAGACGTTAGAGGTATTACAAAAAAATCTATATTCATTTGAATTAACAAAAAAATGCAACCAAAGCTGCAAGTCTGGGTTAAAACTGCACTATGAGCTGAGAACGAAGGAAATACAAAAATCAATCCTGCTGTTATTCAAGTGTGAACAAATCCTTTGGTAACAGGTAAAACAGATACATTCATCAGTTACAAATAAGTAAGCCTAAAATTAATCTCCCAAAACATAACATGTAGTAAATAACAATGGCTGCTTGGGCCTAAATTAAAGATCAAGGTATTAAGAGTCAGAAAAGGCGAACAGAGGTGATTCCCAGCCACAGACTGAATATGAAAGACGAACATAGCCTCAGGGTCTGGAAACCAGTGAGAATTATCTTAAACTGACATTCCCCCCCCCCCAATGGCCAGCAGAGAGCTACTCGTTCTTCTACTTGTCATTGGTTTCAATCCCAGTTTGATTTCTTATGATTTTCATTTTGTAATTATTGTTAATTTTAGAGTAATTCAGACAATAAAGGATAAAAACCGTAAAAAAAAACAAGCTGAAGCATTTAAAATGCTCTTCTAATGTCACAGTTGCCCACACCATCTTCCCTATACAGTCTATGTTCCCAACCTGGATTTGATCACAATATAAATATGAAGTTTCATGACATGAATTTACAGGAAATTGATATATATTGATATCATACATCAATATGTTAATATGGTTTTTCTTATTTTTTAGATTTCCTGGTTTATTTTAGTCTTTCTAAACTCCAAAAGCTGTTAAACTGAAACTAATGAATGACCGAAAGTCTCTTGGTGGAACGGATCCATCCAGAGAAGTGGGATGAGTGGCCAAACATGCTGGGAAATGTTTTGGTGATTGTTTTCTTCAGAGAGAGAGTTTTAGTCAGTAGAAGAAGAAATGTAATATAACCTTGTTATTCTTTAGGAGGTCACATTTTAACTCGGAACGTACTGCAGCTTTAACGTGTGATTTAGGGAAAGTATTGGTGAAATTGCTCTGGACAGTTGAAATATTACTGGAGTGTCTTTTGGAGACATGCAAAACTGCATGTGAAATTCTCATGTTAAAAACTATTAAGAGACCAGCGGTGGACAAGGGACGTCTATGGGATGTAATAAATAAAACAAGAGCTGACAGCTGACTCTTCAAGAGTTAACTCTACATCTAACCTCCTCTCTCAAGAGAAAGATTCAATAGTGAAGAGAGAAATGTTTAAGGAAAAATAATTTGTTCCTCATCAGCCCATTGTCCACCTGTTCCACTATGACTCCTTTATTCCACCGCTTTCTGTTAGATTCCCTCCATATTTTCTATTTCCTCCCACTATCACAGCTTTGCTCTATTTCCCTCAGTCTTATCTCTGAATGCCAGAGTTCTTTCTCTCTAACTCCTCCTCAAATCTTCCCTCCTTCATCACAGCTCGTCCCGTGCACTCCAGTTCTCCAGTTCAGATTGCAATACGTCAGAGTTTTGGGCTTCGAAACTCAGCTCTTCTTGCTCCTGAGTTTTCCTGGACTTGGCTCGGTCCCAGTCGGTCCTGACTGATTCGTTGTCCCAGACTACTGATGTTTCCGTGTCACTGATGTAGCCCGGGTCTCCTGTGTAATGGGTCGGATACACCAGAAGCGGCTCAGCAGAAAATGCATGCAGGTCCCGACGCTCAAAGTGGTCCATGTACTCTGATCTGATGAGCAAGACAAGCGGGGATGTGATTAGATTTACAAGAGCGCCACAGAAAAGAAATCACAAAGAGGAGGCAGATAACAGGAACAAAGAGAACACGTAGAGAGCAGATGGGTTATACTTACACTGGATGTTTGTTGTACATGACAGGAAGGAACTCGTCAACAGGCAGCATCTTGCTTAGAGGATCTGCCCCGAGGAGCTTCTTGGCTCCTTGTAACGTCAACATGTAGCCAAGAGTCCAGTAGGAATAGTCGGCCTCCACCAGATTGTGGATGTTTGGTAACGACTTCTCTGGATGGTCCACCTGCATTCGTTTCCGCCCAATATAACTGCAAGAGTTGTTCACATATAAGAGGCACATATCACAGATTTGAAATGACAGCTAATAACAGTGAAATCTACTTTACTGTCTTAACAACTCTGCTGAATCCAGATGGAAGAGATGGCAGGCATCAGATTTTAATATGACCCTGTTAGTTTTATCCTCTTGAATTAACTAAGTGAACTTATATTTTAATTAGCAACTAAGAATCAGCACACAGATGAATATTGTTTCAATTTCTTTTAAAACCCACTGTGAGCAGGCACACTAAAGCTCCACTGTGTCAAAGGTTCCTTCTGTGATGCTTCAGAACATTAATGCAAAATTCTGCAGTGATGGTCTAACTGTGGAGGAAAAGTACACAACGCAAAACCTTGTGAACTACTCCTGCCCTGATGCGCCTTCTTGGGGCTTGGACACTTGCTGGGAAACTCATCAACAGTGAAGATTAGGGTTGGGTGATATGTAAAAATTTTCCTACCAACAATTGTCAGTCCAATAATCGACAATGGGCGATACATTTGACCGATCTCAGACATGTGGTGAAAGCATCAGACTTTTTGATGGGCGGAGCAATGTAGTCATGCACGGACTGATTTGCGCATTAAAACACAGACGTCCAAACATGGACGAACTACGGATGTCAGTGTTAACACGGTCATCACGATTAAAATATATAACATGCTCGACCCATCTAGAGCGCAGAATGAACAAACTTTGGACAAACTGCCTGAAATGCGTTGACAGAGACATTTCAGGGATTTTGACTCAGTCTGCGCCCCAGATGGGTTAATTCTTAATCACGATAGTTGTCATGACGGCACGTTAAGGCTGACAGCACTAAAATAAAATATAAAGTTGCCCATTTGGGATGAAAGAGGTAAACCCAAGGATGTAACCAAAGCGGTGTGCCGCTTGTGCAGACGTATAGTGCGAGCACAGTACTCAAACACGACTAACTTGCAGGAGCACCATCCGGCTGAGTATGCTAGGCTATCACCAGCTTCTGCAGCTCCATCAACAAGCATTTAGGCGCACTCTGAGGAGGGTGCATTTGCTCGCAGATGCTGCTAAAACAGTGCTATTATTTTTTTTTCTGTTGACTGCTTCTATTGGCTCCATCATTATTAGCAAACTTACTCATGGGCAAATAAATAAATAAATCGCCTTGTAAAAACGATCGCTGATGGGCTCAGCCTATCGTCGATAGTCGATATATTCGTCCAATCGCCCAACCCTAGTGAAGATGTGCACTGGTGATACTGGATATCCATGGTGAAATTGCAAATGGACCCAAGCAAGTAGGCATAATGGCACCCACATCCCTTTCTCCAGCCAGTCAGTAGCAAATACATCAATTAGAACGTTTGTGCAATTATAGCGTAAAAATTACTCCACATAGCAATATTGGAGTTCGATTGATAATTTCCACTTAATAATGTGACTGTAATAAATGTTTGTGTTTTAACAACATTTTTTCACACTCGCATGGCGGGGAACTCTTAATGAGATATCAATGAGTCTCTGCTGCCACTATGACAAAGAACCCAGCAGCAAGAAAATTCAATCAATTCCTCCTCAGCTGTTGAATTCATAAGAAAAAAAAACAATATACGATCAGGCTTTTAGAAATACTAAATATAGTTGCAGCTCAGCTCAAGCAGACTTTGCTGCAATATTTGAAGGTCGTGTCTAGATGAGTCTCCCGAACAGCTCTTATTTCGGATAGTTTCATGAAAATGCCGTAGGACAGTGCTCAGCAGTGGGATGCTACACTGGATTATTCCCACAAGTGTTCTCAGCATCTGACTGGTGGCGTCTGAGATATCGTGTGACAGATGGCTGGATTTCACTGTAGGGGGATGATGGAGATGATAATCCTCTCTGTTTACTACACTGTGTATTCCCTCAATTCATTGAAGCATCACTCACATGAGATCCCAGTCCAGCTTGTGTGATGTCACTTCCTGCAGCAGTGCCTGAAGGCGACGTTTGAAGAACACTTCGAAGCGGAGGTCGTCCTCGATGACCAGAGAAGTCTGGAGACCTCGGTCTACTATCTGAACGAAGACATATGGATATGGAGCATTACAGTACTGCCGATATATCGGTGAGCCTGTGCATAAAATCAATCATGTACTTAGGTGGGTTTAGTGTAACGTTTGTTAAATCCTTTTTGACCTTTATGGGTTCTTCATACAAAATAATTACAAATGGCTAATTTTCTATAATTACACATAAAAGCTTGTGTGTTTGTTCATTCTCCCAAAATAACAGGAGTGGCTGAATGCAGCTGGTTTAATTACTATACTGACTGAGCTGTTTCCTGACAAACAGTGCAGGTAAACTATGAAGTCTTTTATAAAGTTTTGGGTTTTTAAAAAAAAAAAAGATGCCTTATGAAAACTACCAGTTGACCATGTAGACTGGGCGCACACGGCATAGGTTACAACCTGGGAATCAATTGGCTGCTAACTGTTTTTGATGGCCTTCAGTGTAACCAGGATATCCAGATAGTGGATATCCGGTTTGTGACTTCCTGATTATTGTTTACAAATATAGATACAATGAGGCTCATAAGTCACTGGTTTTGAAACTGCATTTTGGCGAATACAGTCCCTTAATTGCTCTTCATGTGGACTGTTTAAATGCATGCAATCAAAGTCTATTCAAACATGATTGCTAAACAGAGGCTGGACAACAAGAGAACTGTAATTGGAGAAAGCTACCAGTCTCCTTTTCTTTGCTTATACATCCTACATAATCACATGCAGATAGCAGTTCATAGAGATTACATGCACTGCAATGCCCCTGAGTAGATGCATCCCGGGTTTGCCTTGCTTGTAATTCCTCTCTCTTTCCTTTCACTTTTTATTTTCTCATATTGGTTTATGTAGACAATACAGCAAGTATATTTTCATCATGAAAACATAAGATTTAACTAGAAATTTGTCCAAAAAAAAGCAGCGCTCTCATTGAAACATATAGAAGACAAGTTTATTTGTCGCTCAAGCTACCTTTCCTGACGCAATCTCAATTATTGTGTTTTTAACAATAAACCTTATCTAAGATGTGCAGGTAGACATAATTGCCTTAGGCCAGCTCAAGAGTCTCACCTCCTTCCAGATGTTGTAATGAGACAAGAAACAACCCAGTTCACCCTTGGTTAGAGGTCGACCGTGATAAGGGTCTTTGTATCCTGGCAGCATCTTAATCCCCATAGACTCTATATCAGACGTGTTCAGAGCTCTGAGAGAAAGAGATGGACATTGAGATTAAATATGGAATCGATACTCAAATGAAACAGTGAATAAACATGTACAATACAAATGTATTTGTAAACCATACAGGTATCAGGACTGACTGCAGAAACAAATCAATTATGAATAAGTGAATAATAGCCTAACTTTTGGACAGCCCACGCAAAGGTTAGAGACATAAATAAGCGAAAAGTATGTGGCTCAGGAAATCTATAAATAAGAGCAAGCGACCAGCTGCTTTTCACCTGGTTGTTTGTCTCAGCCCGGGCTCACTACATCAATTTACACTGCATGTTGCAGAGGCACAAATCAGGAAGACACAAGCGGTGGGGGAGGAAGAAAATGAGAAACGTACTTGCCATCCACAGCAGCAACAACCTTACAGCTGATCTCCTGCTCGTACAGAGTTCTTAGCATTCGCTCACGACGGTCAGCTCTCCGCACCAGATTTATCATAAACACCTGGGTGCACGCAGATGCAAAACACACACGTCTAGATTACTGTGCACGTATTTATGTGTGTGAGAGAGTGAGAGAGACTGAGAGAGAGCGAGTGCGTGTATGTGTATACCTCATCAAAGCCCATCTTGTTAGGCTGCTTGGGAGGAAGAGACAGGAAGCTGGAGGGCTCCAATGGTGGATTTTTTACTGTCAAAGAAAAAAGGAGGGGAGGGAAAAAAGAGAATGAGTAATGTGTTAGAACAGGAGTTCCCATAACGTGGTTTAGGGAACAGCAGGGGTCCACAAGATAGTTGTGAGGGATTCCCCTATGAACGCTGGAAAGAAACCTACAGTTTATGTTTTCCTTTGATTTCCTTTGATGCAGTATTTTGCAAGATACTGGTAAGTATTAAAACCGTGTTATAATCAGGTTATTATTAGCTTGTATTAGTATTCGTTGTGTGGTTTTCACCAGAAATCCCATTTGTCTTTCCTTTTCTAAAAAGTGATACTTACATATTTTATTCATTTTCAACTCCATATTTTTATTCTGAGATTATGCTAGAGTAGCTTTTCATGATTCACAGTTGAGAATAATTAATATCTAACTTATACTGTGCTTTCATTCTCTTTCTGAAACATGCCTCTTAGCTCTTCTCCCTTAAAGGCCACCCTTCCCTTTAAGCTAACTGTTTCCTGTTTGGCTATCCCTCGCAAACAGATGGTACTGTACTCTGAGCTGCGTGTCTGAGATGACCATATCATCATGCCTACCATGCTCATTTGTCAAGAGTTATACAGCATATGGCACGGCTTTGGTAGAAGGTCACACCGCTCTAACTCAGTGCAACTTCACATTTATTTTGTTATTGAGGGAACAGCAAAAGACGACAGTTGGCTGGTGTGAGGATTTAGTTTTGATGGAAAAATCTTTAAATGCAACTCAATGCTACAGACCAGACGAGGCAAGTGAAAGATGTCTTGAGTACCAACAGATCAATTCGTTTGAATATAACTAGCTTAAAGACTTCTGAGACATAAACAACTTTATTTGCCTTAATCACAAGAAAACTTGCACCCAACGAGTAAACACAAACAAATCACTTCTGCATTTCTGAGCGCTTTGATCTTTTGACTCACCCATGACTTCAAGGTGAGTATGCAAAAAGCTCTCTGCCTCATCCTGCAAGGTAGCATGAGTACGCATTGGCACTGGGAAATGCCCATAAGTCTCCTTGTTGCATATATACATCTGCACATCTGTAGGCAAGAGATGAAAAACATGCTTACACTTTCTTCTTAGAAAACTTTAATGGACCTACCAAATAAAAACTCCAGCTCTACTGAATTGAACTCACCTGCCATGCGCGCTGAATAGGCAAAGACAATGACATCATCCAGGGCCCAACTGTACTCTGGGTGTGGTGGATAAAAGGCCAGCTGACGGGAGGCCTCTTTTCTAAGGTCCATCAAGTAGGTAGAGTGGACCATTGGTACAGGAAAACAGCCACGACGCTCCTGCCTGCGGATGGGCATATAAGCTGGTGTGCGCCTGTAGTAACCCTGCAGGAAGTGCAGAAACACTGTGTACTATAGTTACAAACAGCTCTCAGCTGTGTCCAATTTATAAGGTGAGCAAGAACCTGAACTGAAGGACTGGGACTTGACTTAAAAAGTTTCTGAATGCTTGTAGCACTTCGTAGGAGGTTGAAATATCTACATATTTTTTAAATTTATGACAAAAGACATTATTTTCTAAGAGCAAATCTTAAAATTCTGGGTTGCGCTGACATGGAAAAGACATTGACTGATTGCCTTCTGGCTACAGGCCTATTAACTGTACTGAAGGAAATGTTCTTTAGAGGAATCAGACTGTTGGCTGAAGTTGGTTTATTTTGTCTAGAGGACAGGCAGCGTCCTCATGTCTATTCTGATCTGAAAAGAAACAAAGATGAGTTCTGAAAGGCATCCTGCCAAGACAGGAATAGATCACAGACAGCTTGTGTGATGAATCAGAGATGCTGTCAAAATCATGGCAACAGTGTCTGCATACTCAGGGAAACATGTTTCAATTCAATTCAAAACAATCTACTTTGGGTAATAAATAAATAAATTAATGAATAAATAAAGGTATATATTTACTCATTTGAATAAACAGAGACAGCAGTGGCGTCTGGTGAAGCAAGTGGTAGCAAGTGGCGAAAGAACAAATTTTTAAAAATGACTGTTTATGCTGTCTGTGTACCAACATGTTATGTTAAATATTATATAAGGAAATATTACTTCACCAGACAAAGCAAAACTTTTAATTTCCTAAGGAATTCCACGGCATATACACTCGACAGCCACTTTGTTAGGTACATCTTGCTAGGGCAGGATTGGACCCCCTTTTGCCTCCACAGCCACCTTAATTCTCCGTGGCATAACTTCAACACCGAGCGGGAAACATTCCTCTAAGATTCAGATCTATGTTGACACGACAGCATCACACATTGGCACAAATGTCTTCTTTCCATAGATGATTGAGATCTGATGACTGTGGAGCTCATTTGGAGCTCATGGACCACTGCGGGTATAAAGCAGGGGTCTCAAACTCCAGTCCTCGAGGGCTGGTGTCCTCAAACTGTCCCTGTTGCAACACGCCTGAATAAAATTAGTAGGTCATGAGCAAGAGTATAGAACTTGACTGCATGTTGAAGTGGCAACACCTAACCCTACTCAAGTAAATTTCAGTAAATCTAGTAAATTTGGAAAAATGTACTTCTCAAAGTACTTTTATTATGTTTGAATTCCACTCATGGCTGAAATGCCACCTCAGCATGCAGTCAAGTTCTATAGAGTCTTACTAATGACCTACTAATTGAATTCAGGTGCAACAGGGACACATGGAAAAGTTTCAGGACACCGGCCCTCGAGGGCTGGAGTTTGAGACCCCTGGTATAAAGGGATGGACATGGAAATGGGTCCAAAGTGTTAACACCCGGAACAGTCGACACAAGGCAAGATGGATCCACGCTTTAATGTTGTATTTTTCCAATTCTGACCCCACAATCCAAATGTTGCAGCAGGAATCGGGACTCATCCGACCAACACTTTTCCAGTCATCCACTGTCCACTTTTGGTGACGCAGCAAAAATTGTAACCTCGGTTTCCTGTTCTTATCTGACAGCAGCATCACTTTCAACAGCTTCAAAGTTCAACATGATGTATGTTTGAATATGTTCTTCTGTAAACCTTGGTTTCTTTGTAACGGGTTGTTATTTGAGTCCCTTCCTATCAGCTTAAAGCAGTCTGACCATCCTCCTCAACAAGCATTTGCATCCAGAGAGCTGCTGCTCACTGGATAGCTTCTCTTCTTCACACCATTCATTGTAAAGCCATACAAGCAGGTGTACCTAACAAAGAGTATAAAGCACCTACACATTAAACACACTCCATTCACTACGCTGGTAATAATAAAGACTCTACCACACCTTCAAATTGGTTAATTTACAATGTTTCTAAAGTTAGGTATTGTACAAATATAATTTCCTGAAGCATAAGAAAAAAAAACACTCTGTAAATGTTCTCCTAGATTATTTTTCAGTGTTTGGAGGACGGCAGGAAATGTGTTTTTCTTTTCCACAGCAGAAATATTAAAATTTTACAGACTATCAGTAGCCAACAAACTAAATAGTGGATTTCATTATTTATCCAGGATATAAAAAGAGGTTTTTAAGACACGTTATAAAGAGACTAACCTTGATAACAAGGAATATTCAGATTGAGGGACGCTCAATCTAATAGCTTTTTAAGGCCACTTTGATTAAATTTAAGCTTTTGCATTTACAAAAAGGCTTAAAAAACACATTCTAGAAGTACAGCATTCATTTTTTTAAAAAGCAAAGAATTTGTTGGACAAAAACTAAGCGGAAAATTAGAAGAAAATTATAAAACACTATTTCCTTTCAAGCAACTGCCCCCCTGGCTTAGGTTCTCCATCCTCCCAAGCATAAGAAAAAGACACATAAATCTTATCTATCATCTGAAGACATTTGAAAAATGGATTTAGAGACGTAGCAGCAATTTCTCAAAAAGTTAAGATCTTAATTTTGCATCAATTTAAGGCTTTAAAGATCTGAAGACAACCGATGATGAATAATCTTTGCAGTCTCTTTTCTTTGTGTCACTGTGATTAAAACCTGAAGCTAGTAGAAACTTAATTAAGTGTTATAAATTTAACGATGCACAGAAAAAGGAAAAAAAAAAAACATCCAAGAGATGCACCATCTTGTGGTTTATCATTTCGAGTCGTTGGATAATAGCATTTTCTAAATACTCTTATTGTGCTATTGTGCTTATTGCATTTGATACTGTTCTTTGCCATCTGGTTGTCACAAATTAATACATTATTCACACATCCAAACTGCTAACAGAATGCATAGCATGCGAGATACCACATAGCCAAAATTTAAATGGGGTGTAAATGGATAGCAGCTCAAATGAAATCTGCAGTACCTGCGAGGTCATGCCGCACCAGAAGTTGGAGTATGCAGCTCTGGACTCCAACATGGGAGCTACAATGGTCTTGTTTTCCCTCATCAGCTTCCACAACACATCCTGATTGGTGAGCAGATTGTCACAGTCGGCCACCTGCGGACAGACGAGAAGGGCACAGTATTGACTATCGCACACAAAGGTACACATGTAAGCACCCAAAATGTCAGCCATTGCTTCACAATAATTGACTGAGCCACGGCAACATGGCTTGATCATTAGACACTGCAAGCATAGGCCGCTCTTTCTTAGACCTTTTCACCTCGAAGCACGTAATTTTTATAAAACCCTTAAAAACAGACTGCACTTGTATTTGCTGTAGGCTCATTTTTACAGAGTTTCTGTTCTGAATTGATTTTCAGGGAAGATTTTTGTTGTTGTTGTTTTCTGTTTTTTGTTCAGTGCCAAAGTCTTTGCCTCATTACATCTCAACAACGACAACAGATGCACTCCAACAAGTGCTCCCAGACAACCGTGTGTGTGTATGTCTTCAGCATAAAATGTATCCTCTGATATTGGCTTTTTGCACATGCACCTTCAGTACACTTACATTAGGCATTGATTTTCCAAGTCTCTAAAACTCTACTGAAAGGACAAAGCGTAATTCCTCTGAAGGATATTCCCTCGTTTGGTGTTTGGATGATGGTAGCAAAGAGTGCTGTTAAACATATGGGTCTAAAATCTTTTAATTACTATGTGCATATGGTTCACATCATTTTCGTACTCATCAAGCTATTCAACGGCTCCTTGTGCTTTGTGAATGGGGGTATTGTCGCTATGAGAGAGACCAAGTGTTTATTAACAGGATAAAGGTGATTACTGTGCAACTTTGTACCGATTACCATTTTCACTTCCCTCTATTGGGACAGCTGGGCCCAATCCATGCGAGCAGGAATATACACCACAGCTTAACAGAACCACCAGACCCCCACAGAGCATTCAGCCTTTTCCTTTAATTTGCCAACCATATGTACATTGGCCTTGGCCTGTGTTTGTCCCAATAAGTCACAGGAACTCGTGCTAGAAATGTAGCATAAATGTAGTTAGTTTAAAAAGAAAGTTTTCTCAGGACTCTATGCAGTACATCCCATGATTCATTCAACAGCTTGCAGAACCATCTTTAGCAGCCTTGGAGTAATTGTTTTTCTGTTTAAAGAAATTCTGGCTCACTCTTCTTTACAACGTTGCTTCAGGTTCGAGGACATTCGTTTATTCACACCTCGCTTAAGGTCGTGCCAAAGCATTTCAATTAGGTTGAGGTCTGGGCTTTTGCAACCACTTTTCTTTTTGTTATAGATTTGCTGGTGCGCTTGGCATTACTGTCATGTAACAAGACGCAATTTGGGTCAAGCTTTAGCTGTCAGACAGCATTCAACTCAGTGCAAAACAAGCCATAATCATCATCCCACCACCACCGTGCTTGGCAGTTGGTATGAGGTGTTTGTGCTGATGCTGTGTTTGGTTTTAGACAACCTATGCATTATGGTCAAACATCTCCACTTATTGTTCCAAAACTCTGGTGGTTTATGCAACTTTGCACAGAGTCCTATGAAAACTCTCTCTTTCACATGACTGTATGTAAAACTATATGGTAGGAATTAGTGGAAAATCTTTTAAATTATTATTTCTTGCTTACATCGCAAATATTAATAAAAAACAATGCATATCTACCTGTTTACCTAATATATGAAGGAATGATGTAAAACAGTCCTATCTCAAAGTACTGGCTAACTGACCACAAGTTTACTTGTACACAGGTACTAGCACGCAAGAGTTCTTAATAATAATGGTTTAAAACAATAAAATTGTACAATAAACTGAAAACCTAACTTCTTGTGTCCTTTTGCATTGTCAAATCGAAACAGCTCTAACAAAACAGCAAAAAAAAAAACAAACCCCAAAAAAGACAAGCTCATTTCTGGCAGTGTGCCATTCAGCCTTTAGTTACCAGGTACACAGAGCTGTAGTTGTTTACAAGTGCAAAAGCACTGTTCTTCCCTGAACTAGGGTTTTAAAACTATAAAGAATTTAACATTTGACACAACAGCATTAGTAAAAATGTCAGCCTGAAATTTGCATATTTTGAATTTTTACCTCAGTTCTCTTAAGAGATATAAGCATTTGTGGATAATGTGGATGAGTGGCTGTTAAGAGAGTGGAGTGTCATGAATCAGCGTATTGTAATTTCCACAGATATCGCCTTATTCACAGAACTGAGAGCACATAGCTGTAGAGCTGCAGAGTGGATGATAGCATACCAGAAGATAGTCTGCCCATATCTCACGGGCAGTGTCCAGCGCTGCCTGACGGAGCTTCATTACATGTTCATAACGGAGATTATTCCAGTGCTTGGGCCCCACCTCATCTTCAAAGGCACTGAGGCATGCAAAGACAGACGCATTAAGTAATGTGCACACCACGCACACACAAACACGCACAGAAACCCATTGTCACACATGGGCACGCACGTACCTGGGTTCATCTTCGGGTCTCCACTCCACATAGTGGTAATAATTCTGGACCTTGATGAGCCACTCTCTTAGGATGGCTGTAGTGTTATCTACGTTGTGGTCTGTCGCCACCCTGTGGGAGTAATGACAGGAGAGAGCGAACCCTGAGTAAAGAACAGTTCTGCTGGTACCAACAAGAATTAAGGCTTAATTTAAAAAGGGAGACGAACATATAACATTTATCATTATGTGTGAAATTTATTAGAGAGACATGCTGGAATAGCATTGGTCCCAATCCTAGCATTAATAAGACAGGCTGATCCTCCTAGGAAAACTATTTTTGGTCAGTGTCACTATAAAATTCTGTTTTATTGGGTCACTGACTACATTTCAAACAACCACAGTAATCCCTGTACATGATGTACTTTTATTTATTAATATTCGCCAGCATTTATTATTCTGCCACTCAAACAGCATTTTCTCAGCAGGAGCCCTGTTGTTTTCTCTTCTGTTCTGTCTCATTTACTGCACTCAGCTAATGTCTCTGCATAAATAGTTACACAAAGCTTCTACTTTTAGAAGAAGAAGGATCCCGTTCAGTTTTATACACTGAAGTATGGTAGAGAGGATTATAGACTGGTTATTGGTTGTTTTCCAATCAGGATTGTGAGTTGTTTCCAAAAATGAAGCAGGAAATGTTTCATACATTAAGTAATAAAGTTTAGTTTGCAACACTTGACGGTACACAAACTCAACATTTTAATTTTCCAAAATCATACAGAAATGAGCATCAGTAGATCAACACGTCTTGACTGGAATAAAGCCATTTAATAACCAGGTGAAAATGTCAAATATCAATCAACTGTACAAAATATTTCAGCCATAAAAATTCAGTCATTTTAGATTTAATTATCCACCATCTATTTATATAGCACCAATAATTTTTTATTGTAATGTAAAGGCCCAGCAAAAATATAAAATAGCATAAATGGAATAAAAACCTCTGATAACCTTAAAAAAAACTATTAATTGTAACACAGACTTTTTTCCCAACATATCTTTGTCATCTTATAATGTTATTATAATGTTAGCAAACAAAACCTTGTTAAACATTCAACAGAGTTGGATGTTCAGCATTCGTTTTAGAAATGAAAGACTAGTTCTTCTAGTCCTGGTGAGGAAAGATTTTGCATTTTTCTTTTCACTCATCATTAAATTAGCTGATACCTGTTTCTGTGTTTTGCACCTACAGTTTATGAATGCAACTTGCTAACTAGCTTTAGCTGATAAATTGGGATTCAACCTATTTATCCACATATGACAGTTTCAAGAAAACAATAACAACATGTAAGTGGCTGAAACACCAACACTGAGACTTCAAAATACAGCGTCAACAACCAGTGGGCTGATACAATGGCTACGTGTTTTATACAGTCTATGCTGTGTACTGGTTTATCACAAACTTTGTCTTGTGAAACAAACCAACTACAACTCTAAAGAAAACGAAACAAGCCGAAAAATGCTGAAACAGCCCACAGAGCTAAGATGTATGAGAATATTTGGGTGGTAAGCTCAAAGTCATTGCATAAGACTCTGAAGGTTTTTCATCCATGATCACAAACCTTCAGAGGCTTGTGTTGGAACCTAAAATTAATGTATAAGTAATGTATATAATAAATATTAGTAATAAATGTTAATATCAAGCAAGGTCATTTTTCGTGTGCTGCAGCCTGGCATTCTTTCAGCTGATGACATGGGGATACTTTACAAACATTCTCATCCCTGACATGCATTCACCAATGCAGATTTCAATTACAGTCGAAGTTAAAAGGTAGGACTGTACGTCTTTAGCATAATTAGAATGGTCCTTTAATGCACACATTCCACTTTGGTCCTTTACTGCTTATGCTGTCCTGTGCCTGACTGCCTTTATGTGACAGCCTTGTGATTTCTTTAAGTAGTCTTTAGAAATAATTCTTCAGGCTTCTTAAAGGACATTCTGATCTCTTCTTTGAATGCCCCTAACCTGTTGCCTTTTATTCCATTCTCTATCAAAATGATCCCATGCTGCATTAATAACTATGAGGTCTGGACTCTGGGGAGGCCAATCCATGACTCAAAGTTTTTTATTGTGTGTTTTTTTTTATCTAGGTATGCTTTTACTGCATTGGCAGTGTTTTTAAGATCACTGTCAGACTGAAAATGAAACTGTCACCAATCAGACACCTTCAAGATGCTGACAGAACTTTTCTGCATTTAACAATTACATTATATTAGAAAGATCTCCACTAGCACTGGGTGAAATGCAGCACTAAACCACGATAGAGCCTCCATTGTGTTTTACAAATGGATGTAGACAGTCACTGTTGTACCTGTCTCTTAACTAAATTTGGATTCATCAGTTCATAACACCTGTTGCCACTAATTTTCAGATGTGTCTCAGGTCCTGTGTTAGGGCTTTCCTGGATTTGTTCACATTTGTTAAGCATATGTCTTTAAGACACTGTTTTGACCTTCTTGATCCCCAAAAAATTTTCATACATTCAACTAAAGAAATGACGCGTTTTTTGCGACAGGCTACTAGTAACAAAATGTCTAAAGATACAATTTAAATTAGATATTTGCTAAATTGTCTGTTGTGTTTAGACACGACGCTGGTTCAACACTTGAGTTAGGTGTCTGTTTTATGCTTGAATGATTAATGGGTCAGTGTTAAGTGGCTCAATAAACAAAATGAAAATGGCACAAAGACTAAGTTGAACATGAGTGAAATGTTCAAAGAAAAACTTAGCAATGAATGTGTTGATATTTAAAGAGTGCAGTTTAATGGCAACCTAAGACACTTTAGGGCATTGATAGTCTGAGCCTGCAGGACATAAACCCAAAAAGAAAAAAGAAAACTAACCCTAAAGAAAACAAGCACACTCCTGGCTGTGCTGCTCGACTAATGGACATTTGGGGGATTGAAAACAGCAGGATTCTCTGCTGAACACTTTTGGGTCTTACCTAGAGACAGAACTCTCATCACCAGCGATGATGCCGACTGATAAAATCTTTGACATCAAATATGACATTTTCTCTCTTTCCAAGTTCAAGCTCCACAGTGAAATAACAGCTACACTCCTACTAGTGCTCAAAATGAGACTCCCAGTGCTGCTGGAAGCAGTGCAGGGCTACAAAAGGATGTGACCTTGAAGAAGATAACAAGCAAATGTAAATCAGCTTTTGATTTTCATACGCTCAGTTGCTGAACTTTTTGAATGCTCTCATAATCCTTTTTATGGCCTTGCCGTCATTTGAGGTTCAAAGCGTCACATCACTAATATCAGGTGTGGACGGGGAAAGACAAAGGCAGACAATAGAGCCACAGAAGGGGAGGGTGGCATTCAGCTGCTCTCTGTGCTATCATAACAAATCTAAGTGTGTCAGGGAGGGGCAGAGACAAAGACAGAAACACAGACAGAGCGTGAAAGAGGGAAAGAATGTGTAACACGGCAGAAATGGATTTAACTCCAACCCTGTCATGTCAATGCGTGTCAGTCAACGTGCTGCTGATGTTAGCCTTCCCATCTGTCTGTGGCGTTTTTAACACAGCAGTGTCATCTCAGCACCTACATGTGACCAGCTAACCAATCTATCTTCTTCTCCCACGCTCTCTCTCTGCATGTGTCTACTTCTTTTCTCTCTGTTGGACACAAATATCTGACAGCTGTGAAGTTCTGAATGGCCAGAGGTAGTGAATTAAAAAGGGTTTGTGAAAAATAAATATGTGTGATTGCAGAGCCGTGCCTAACGGATATGAGAGCGCTAGGGAAAAAAAGGCAGGAGGAGGAAGATGATTTATGGCTTGATGATAACATCCCCACTGCATGTCCCTGTAGAGCACACACACTCACCAGTGTGTGTGTGTGCGTGTGTGTGTGGCCGTTTGCCAAGTATTTCATCTTAACCTGTCACGTTGATAACTGCAGACATCGACAGGTGGCAAGCCAGCAGCTCGGAATATGTCTTTCACACTGCATTTCAAAACTTTTTATATCAGCTCTTCCACGGAGGGATGAGCTATGCTGTATATCAAAGCGAGCCCGCTGAAAACTGGCTGCCACATGAGCATGGTTAAAATCAGGCACAAATTCCTGGCTCAGATACAAGGAAAGTAGCTTAACATCCAGGCTGGTTTGTTTGAAGAGGCACACGGACACCTGAATCCCTCGTTCTGGGTCTGATGGAAAAAGTTCAATTCGGCATTTAAATGAAGCACGGTATCCTCTGATCAAACAGCCATTTCACAGGAGTGACTGATGTTTAGTTTTAATTCACCTTCCTGCTGTCACATTAAACACTACTCTGCTAGAGGCGTTTAGCCCCTCATTTTCCTTCATTAGACCACTGGATTCGCAACTAGCATATAATCTAACCTGTCAGGTGTGAATGCTGATGAAAAATTTAAAAGAATCTCTCAATTTTCAAGAACAGATCTACTGGCAGGGGATCACAGGAAGTTAGCAGAGCTGGAGACAGGAAAAATCTAGAAGGCTGGGGGCTGGGTGGCAAGAGGAAACAAAAACAGCCTCAAGGTAAAAGAAGATGAGTCCTGCGGAGGCGTTTTAAAACACAGGCTCACATTCACAGTCTATTGTGTCTGGTTGCATTGTAAAAGATGTATTCAAAATTGTTTTAAATACTAGTTTTGTTTCCCGACGACTTTGGGAGACGAAGATGAGGAAGGGGAAGAGGGAGGGGAAAGAAAGGGGAGGGATAGGGGAGAAAGAGAGGGACTATGAAAGAGAAGCTCCGTGACTGAATGGAACTTTTCATGGGCATGACTCTGCAGGCGGAGTTCGCCCTCCCTGCTCTGCCAGCTCAGGTCCGCACAGTAGGGGAAGCCACGCTGCTCCCAGTTGCACTAATTTCATCACTGGTGTCATTTACAAAGATAAAGCCCACGCTGCATATGTGTTCCCACAGCTTTAGAACACAGCGCCCCCATCTGATCGAATCTCACAAGCGCACGCGCAAACGCACGCAGAGTTTTCCTCTATAATTTAAATCCGGGCTCGACGTGTCTCTCGTGCGCCACTGAGAGCTTACAGTGAATCCCATTTTGTCCTACTTTACTGTTAGCTAGTTCCTTTAATACGTTGACATGACACACTGTTGACACTCACCACAGCGCAATGCGGTCCTTCGGGTAGTTCAGGCGCTCGATGGTTCCGAGGAACAGCGGCAGAGAGTGCGCCGAGTTGCGGCAGACCAGCGCGATAACGACCCGGGGAGCGAGGATCGGAGACTCGGGGCTCCAGCGCTCCTCGGGGAAATAGCCCCAGCTTCGGCCCGGCAGGAGAACGAACAGCAGGGTAAGCAGTAGCGAGGTGACCCGGTGCATGGCAGGGGCGAGTAACTCCTAGAAGACACGGCGGACAGAGAAGGAGACTGGGGGATGTAGTAGCCGAGGGTCCCGCTGTTGTATTATGCCGACAGTGTGTACATGGCAGAGGAGCTGGCTGAATTAAAGGGCAGGTCTGGACTGCTTTAAGGGGAACTCTCTGCTGGCCAAGGGCCGTTGCTTCGCAGCCGCTATGCACCACAGTTACAGAGAAAATGAACTATATCCGTGAGCTACTGACAGGTTAAGCTAGAATGAATCCTACTTATATATAAAACAACCTTCTCTTTCCCATAAGGCCGACTGGACTCTCACTTTGCCATATGCTGCCCTCCCCTTTAAGAATAGATCCAGCTGTAGTGCAGCTAGCAGATGGAAAGCCATTTGGGCGTGTCGGATGTGTTGAGCACACTGCGGGCCTGTCATACCTCTGCAAAATATCGTCCAGAAACTCTAAACTAAGGGGATTTACGCTCTGCTTTGATGCTCCTGTTTGAGTAAAACCTTTCATCTTACGCCGTGTCCCATAATCATGCACCTGTTATACCAAAGTCACAATATAATCATGATAATGACAATAATGGTGATTTTTGTATACGTAAACATTAATTACAAATACAATGAACAGAGCAAATAATTAAAATCATGGTGTATAGCAAACCTAAGCACTACCAGGCATTTTAGTGATTAACACTATCCTCCTAAATTACTAAAATTAAAGATATTAGTGAGAAATGATTCCCGGGTCTCAACGTGAGAAGAAATCCGCAGGTATAAGATTGTGTAATTGGCCAGTGTTGAGTATTTTTGCTGGAAAGTGTTGGCGCTAAAGGTACTGCAGTACCCCCTAGTGGATAGAGATGACCTACATGTCCACAATTACAAATGAAAACATAAAGTACAACTCAGACTCCATAAGTTACTTTTATTTTTCCTTATATTTTATTTATTCTTTGGCTGCTTGCTTTACTGGTTGCCACAGTGGATCATCTGCCTCCATCTCCTCCTATTCTTAGCCTCCTCTGTGACACCAACCCCCTGCATGTCCTCCCTCACTACACCCATTTATCTTCTCTGTGCTCTTCCACTTTTCCTCCTGCTTGGCATTTCTACAAGTAGTATCAGTATAACTACCTTTGTCTTTGCCATCATATCAGCCAGTACTCTCTGTTTACCAGCTATAGCTTACACCTACTCTCAGCTCTTCACTTCTAACTTTCCTTCTCTCTTGTTGCCTCCCCCTCTCCTCTTCCTTTGTCTCTGGCCAACAGTACCAGTTTCCACAGGCTCCCTGTTGGCCAACAGCACCAGAGGTAATCATTGTTAATCTCCAACCAGTGCGGAATGGAACCCTCCTTACTGGTGCTCTTTAATATACAGTGCACTGGCTTGTCCGCACATATACATTATAACATTTTAATCACTATGAATCCAAAGTAGAAGTGTGCTTTTGGAAGCATTCAGTATGGCCACTTTTTAATGGTTTGATACAGCCAAATGTGTGTTATTAAGCATATTATTAACTACCTGTTAATAATAATCACTGATCAGTGCATTTATAAACACACAGTACTCGCAAAAGTCTTGAAGCATTCCTCATTTATTTATAATTTGCTTTAAAAAAGACAGCCTTTATTGTTTTAGGTGGTCTTGAGCAAGTCTTCCGTGATTTCTGAAGGTCTTTTAAAGTTTTTCTTTGGACATGGGTTGTGCTTTAACTCATTTTCCGACCGGAAGATACAACAGACATGAGGGGGATGTAGCAGCCAAGGGTGTCACTGTTGTATTATACTGACATGAGATTGGATTGGAGTTGGCTGAATTAAAAGGCAGGTCTGAACTGGTTTCAGGGGAACTCATTGTTGTCGAAAGGCCATTGCATGCCAGCTTCTATGCACCACAGCTACAGTAAAATTGAACTGTGAGTGAGGTACTGAGAGGTTAGCTTATGATAAGACAAATCCTCCTTATATATTCAAACAACCTTGTCTTTTTAATAAAGCCATCTATACTTTCCCTTTGACATATGCTGTCCTCCCTTTTAAGAATACATCACTCAGTCTGCTCCTTGTACCTGACCATTACAAAGAAGTTTTGTTTTTGTTTTTTTTGTTAAGCAACTCACTTATGACTCATTCAAACATAAAAAGGCAGCTAACTAAATAGATGTGTTGTGTCTACACATACAGACAGATTAGAAAGGAGCAATTTTAAATTGTATCTTTAGGCACTTTGTTAATAGCAGCCTATCATGGACAGTGACTGTCTGCAGCCATCTGTAAAACACACTGGAGGCTCTGAAATGGTTTGGTGCTGTATTTCATCCAGTGATGTTGGGGATCTTGTGAAAAGAACTCTGGAACTATGAAGAGATACATTTTAATCTACCATATTATCACCTGGAAACTGTCTGTTTGGCAACAGATTCATGTTTCAGCCTGAAAATAATTCCAAATGCATTCACAATGCAGAAAAAGCATAAATTAATAGAAAAACACACAGTGAAACCATTAGTCATGGATTGGCCTCCCCAGAGCCCAGACCTCAAAGTTACTGAAGCAGTGTGGGATCATCTTGACAGAGCGTGGAACCACAGGAAGCCGAAATTCAAGAAGAACTTTGAAATGCATTCAAGAAGCCTGTAGGACAATTCCTGAAGACTACTTTAAAAAAAGTTTGCCTAACAGATTTCAGACTGTGTTGAAGAATAATGGCTGTCATACCAAATACTGACTTTCAAGCACTTTAAAATTGGTCAAATAATAATTGTTTAAAATATATATATATATATATGTACACACTGAAACTGCCTTTCATAAGTTATAACCGTTGTTGTGCAGTGTGCTTTTACTTTGCCTATATATATTTTTTTCTGATCAGTAAATATGATTATGTGGGCGTCGTGCATCAGCTTCCATATTAAATAACAGCTTATTTGGTAACTGTTTTATCAGCATTTGTGGAAATCTGCCTTTTATATGGTGTCCAGCTGCAATATGTCTGTGCAACCTTTAATTTATATATGTTTTCTTACATGGTTTTCCCTTCACAGACAAATATGAGCTTTACATTTATATGAATTGTATTTTACAGCATATTTATTCTGATATTTTTCATATGGTGCTGAGGGTGTCATCCTAAAGTCACACATATTGTATCATCCTCACAACACCCCCACATGAAACGTGTTCTCACAGCTATGTTTTTGCTTTATCATACCATCTTAAACTATTAACGCCTACTGCTGCGCTTATTTATGTAGCATTTTCTTTCTTATCGACCACTCATAGCCCTTTAGACAACAAGTCTTTTTAGCCATATATTATATTGCATTATAATATAAAACAAAAGCACGTATTTTTAACTCGACCCTAACTTTGAGTCACCAGTTAACCTAATATGCCTGTTTTTAGGAGGAAGCCGGAGTCAACCTTCAGGCGCATGGAGAGCATGCCTGGAGAATCCCAACTGGGATTTGAATCAGGAACCTTCTAGCTCTGAGGCAACATTTGTACCATTGTGCTAAGAACATGCACAGATCAGGCATAAGATTATGACCACCTGTCTAGCATTGAGTGGCCCCTTTCAGACACATTCAAATCCTTACACTTGCCAATTTTTTTCCTGCTTTTAATGCATCAGAAAAAAAAAAAACGTTGACTTGATCCCTAATATCCCACCCATTAACAGGTGCCATGATGAAGAGATAATCAGTGTTGTTCACCCATCAGTGGTCATAATGTTATGCCTGATGGGTGTATATATAGTCTCTTTTCTTCTGGTAGTTTAATTAATGTGCATTTTACAACCTAAATAAATGTACATGACCTTTATGTAAAAGACTTTACATATTTATGTTTTTCTTTTCTTTTTTTCTTTTTTCTTAGAAATTGAATAGAAACATGCAAAGGATATAATTTTAGAGGTCAAAGCCTCTGCTGTGCCGCCATGTAGTTCCTTCATAGCTCATTGCCTTCATCAAGGACTGAGAGCATATGTTTTTCTGAGTTTTTAGAGCAGGCTCCCTGTCTCCTCTGTCAAACATGATGCTTGGCATGAGTTTTTCAGATTCTGATTAAGAGCCTTCAGAGGTTTGGCTGGGCTTCTGCTGGCAGTCACAATGACGGAGCAGCTTGTCATGTACTGGTTCAGAGACACCAGAGCTGGAGCTGTGGGGGATGTTGGGATTGACATGGAGATGCACAAACTGCTGTGGGACTGTCTCATCTCAGCAGGAAAACAAAATGTAGCATGTAACTGACAGCGTAACAAGTAATTGGTTCAAGATAAGCACGGCACACTTATTTTTAAACCAGAAACAACTCCTTAAGTCTGACTTAGCCGGCGACTAAAAATTACATACACTTTTTTTGGATATGAGAAGTCAGGATGTCTCTTAGGATGAATTCAAAGATAGTACAGGGATGGATAAAGAGAGCTTTTTCAAGCTGATACCTGGCATCATAGCAGGTCAGATAATAAAACCATATTAATTTATTACAAGAATATTAATAATTTTGATGTGACAACGGAATAAAGCAGCTTACAGACATGAAAATGTAAAGAAATACCTGCTCAGTCACACCTTGTGTAAGTACTGGCAGTGATATCTACAGGATCATTTGCAGAATTAATTGAGATCACAGAGTCAACAGTTCTGTTCCCAGGTGCAGGCTAAAATGAACATGCCCAGACAGAAACAGACACATACAGGGAAATGTGCAATAGCATTTTACTCTGTGACAGCACAATCTGAACAAACTCTGGGGCATAAAACTCACAATTAATCTCACCTTATTACACACCTTAATCACTCTGTCTTTGATCCTGCACAGCACTGCTGTGATCAGAGACCGAGCTCCAAAATATCGCAGCACACATATTAACCCCGTGGAAAGAAAAAAGAGTGACGGGATAGGAAAACCAATGTGATGGCATTTTAAAAAGGCTTTTATTTGCGTTACTTTACTGGATATACAAAATGTTTTGTTAATTAGCTTTGCGGAGAGCATTCTGAGTGGACTTCCTATGTGTCCAGTAGTGTCTCTTAGCCTGCCAACAAATCCAACCTACACTGCCGCATGCAAGATCCATCTGCTCCAAGTCAAAGGTGTCAGCATTTCAGATAACAACACTTAAATTTTACCCTTCAATAATTCAGCAAACTGCACTGTGAATAAGCCACCAATTTTATCAGCTCATTAGAGCTATGCGGTTGGTTTGAATAGCATAAAAACTACCTGTAGGCTTTATAAACATGGCATTAACATGGTATTAAAAAGAAAAGCTTACATCGACTTCCATTAAAATACTCTATGCATCTAAGGGCATGCACAATACTTCACATTCCATGCTGTGTTTATACAGTTGCATGGCTGCTGGGTTAAAAGGTGAAGTTGGCTAAAGAAACTGAGGAATCACCTCTTTCGTCACCTAAAGAAAATAAGATTCATCCCTTTGTTGTTTTCTTTGTTAATGTAAGACAAAATCTGCAAAATTCTTTACATTTGCAATCCAGTGACATTATTTAAGAATCATAATGACAGATTTTGATATTAGTTCATTGCTTTGGATCTGCGTTAGCTCTTGTCCTGATCCGTTCATACTGTTTATCCTTACCTTATCAGATTTTTCACTGCGGTGGAGTCCATAAATCGTATGTTAGCAGTCAACACTCTGGACAAAGATGCCAAATAAAAGCATGTCGATGCTTGTGCACTCCCATTCATTTGGCAGTTTATTTAGTAGTTTTAAAGAATGGATCGTGATTATAGTCAAATCTTCTCCTGATGTAGAATAAATATAGGCAGTTGTGAAGAAGCCTTAAAACCCTCAGTTGGTTGATAAAGGATGGATCTCCATTTATTGAAGGTCAGTTGTGGTATTTTTGTTGGTAAACCCTCAGAAAGACCTTTGCTTTCCTATTTTCAAGCTTCAGAAATCAGTTGTCTCTTTCATTTTGGCTTTCATAAAGTTTGTCATTTCCACCTTCACACTTCCACCTTTGCGTTTTTCGTTATTACTGGTGTAGCAATTGTGAAACTCTGAGGTGTTACTAAATGAGAATTTGGCAGATTTACTGTTTCCCCATTTTTATTCACAAAAAAAATCACAGATCTGTTTGAATGTTAAACATTTAGCTAGCACAACATTCATGTCACACAATCACTGACACTGATAAATGCTTATTTTTAATCTTATTTGTTGCTATGCTGACATTATTCAGCAAGGAAAAACTAATATTCGGCCCATTTATCAAGCTATCCTCATTTATTATCTTTATCTGATGACACGTTATGCAGACTGACATTAAAGCTTTCACTAAACAAAGGAGTTTGCATCTCCTGCTGTCACCCAGCCGCCATTACATTGGCACGTCTGAAGTATTAACAGAACATAAGGGCTGGATGAACTGTCACTGACCTGATTGAAACTATGGTGAATAACAAAGGGAAGTTCTAGCTAGATGCGGCCCTGCCTCTTGTTCATCACCCTCATCAACTTGGAATCAAGCCACAAAATCCATTCTCTGAAAATGGTGCGACAGAGGTGAAGTGGCACAACACAGAATCAGCTGTTGTAATTGAGCAGACTGATGATAGAGCTATACAGCTGAGAGGGGTAATTGTGTGCAGCACACAGAGAATGACTAAGACATTGAACAATTTTACTTCAGAGACCCAATTTTCACTGTCCTTGAAACTGATAACGTTTGGAGAGAGAGGGGGGTAACAGTCAGCTGTCAGGATTACTGGGGCTGAGTGGGAGGACATCTGAAAATGATAAGAGAGAGCTGACAGAGGAAAAACATGAAGCCGAACTCTATAAAACCTGTATGGTAAACACATGAAGAGATGCAGGCAGAGGCAGCTTTTTTCGGTTGATGTGTTTCATCTTGTCCCTGCCACTGTCTCCGAACTTGCTGCTCAGAGTTTTGGCCAAAACATTTGAAGATGTCATGCCTGATTAAAGTTTGCCCATTCACAGCGATCTATGTGTGCAACATGGCAAAAGTTATTTAATGACATTAATATTTATATTTACTCACTCACCAAAATAAAACCATTTTTAGGGTTCACCTTCAGGGTTCACTTAAGCATGACCCCTAATGGATGAAGGAAAGACTAAACTGTGAAGCACATATTCAACTTGCAAAAATGTCTTGTTAATTTAATAAAAGCCTGAATCATAAAGCCTTGATCCTGCTGGAGCAAACACAGAATAATTTAAAACTTGATAGTACAAGTGTTAATTTGAAAACTAAAAGAACCCCTGAACTGTGACTGTGCACGTTCCGACAAACACATGCAAGTACCGAACGTTACCAGAACTCAGTTACTGCTACAGTTCAATGGGAGGGAGACGACTGAGGTAGTAAAAAAACACTAAGAAAGGAATGAAGTTAGCCCTTGGATATGAAAATATATATCATAAATTACAGGGTCATGAAGTCTAGTTGACACTGCAGGGTGATATATGGCTACATCTGGTGGACGCACATTGCCTGAGCTTTACGTTTGAGGTGGAGGTATTGTTTCATGCAGGTCACAGAAAAAAGTAAGCCTCGCTTCTCGACATATTGCACATGCGGCTCTAATACCAAGACACATGGGCACATGTAGCGCACTTCCACTTAGCTGTTTTCATTATTTGTCATCTGTTTCGTGCAAACATCCAGCTTCTGTAATCGTGAAACCGAGCTGGCATCACGTTTGAAGGCTTCAGCTGTCACCACCAAGCCCCTCTCCATGGACCTCTTCCTGGATTTAAGGCAAAAAGCCTTATCTTTCCTCTCTTGTTACTTGACTCTCCAGAGTGTTATGAGAAATGTGAAGAGCACTTGTCAGCGTTCTGTTTGGATGACTAGGACCCCTTAAGTAAACTATTTGCAGCTGGAAGGCATGCACAGCACATGGTTTACCTTTTAACATGGGCAGCTATACACTGAAAGGTAATGAGCATAAGACTTTACATTCAAAGAAGGAATAGAAAATAATCAATGCTGCTTTCCTATTACAGACTTTACAAATTGAGGTTACATGAAAAGAGGGAGCTCATATAAACATTTACCAAATATCTCACTGCGGTATTCTTAATTCTTCACTCCTTTTACTTAACATGTGGCGTGCAGGAATTTAACCTCAAGTTTCACAATGTTGTGTTCCAAGTTTTACCAAAGCAAAGAAACCTCTTTATTTGGCATCCCTTGTGAGTTATGAGCAGAAGATTAACCAAAACTGTTTTCCCAACTTATTCTTTCATGTGAATACGATCAGAGGCCCCACCAACTAAACTTAGCCAGTATTTTATGAAAAAAAAAGTTATTTCACACATTTTTCTTTTGAAGGATGTTTTTCAGATTTCTCTTGACAGAATCACAAAAGTGAAAGACCTAGAAGAGATCTGTTTATTTCACTGAAAGCAATAAAGCAACTTCCTGAAGGATCAGATGCAGAGCAGCTGGCAGGAATTTACTTTTTTCCTCAAGGACACTTCAGCGGGGTAGATGATTGCCAGCAAGAGTGCTTGAATGCTGGTGTTCTAGTTGCAGTTGCACCGATGTCACGAAGCCAAACCAAACATTAGCACAAAGACATCAAATAACAGCAGAGCTCTCGCAGCCTTACAAGATCTGAACCCTATTCTTTGCAAAGACTAAGGGGGCCCTCTCAAGACTGTTTCATACTTTTTCATTTGCATGCTTCCTGCAACCACGGCAAGCGGATATTTAAACAAGGCAGCAGTCGGGCTTTAAAAAAAATCTCCTGTAAATATTCATTTTCCTTCCCAAACAGATGCCGCCTTGTGTTAATCCAAGATTAGTTGATTCAAGCTGAATTTAGAGTGAATTTCAAAGCAGCATCGAGCTGAAAACTGAGCTGGTAATAACTGTGTCTATCATTGTCTTACATATGTGCTGTCTCACAAGAGTCAAGACATGAAATTTGAGCTGCACATACACGCACACATGCAGACAACAATGCCAAGAAAAACTGAAGAGCCGGAGAGGTGGGTTGTGTTTCTGTCAAATCTGTACAAA
Organism: Oreochromis niloticus; assembly: GCF_001858045.2. Lineage (NCBI taxonomy): Eukaryota > Metazoa > Chordata > Actinopteri > Cichliformes > Cichlidae > Oreochromis > Oreochromis niloticus. Next base: position 30,771,550 of record NC_031971.2, on the reverse strand, counting down.
TACGAGAAAAGATTTACTTTTTTTAGGTAAAAGGCGTATTCAAATATTCAAAACATAATTTATGAAAAAGTAGTGGTCGTAGTATTTCTGCTTTATAGTTATTTAAAAACAATTTTTTAAAGAAACATGCCAAAAATGAAGTAAAAGTACTTTTTGTGCAGAATGATCTTGTCATTGCTCTGCTGTTGTGGCACTCGATCAGAGCATCAGTTATGCTTCTTAGTTTTTGTTATATATTGTGAAAAACTCTTTACCTTTCCTGATTTCCTTTTTTGTGCATATTTGTCACACTAAAATGTTTCTGATATCAAACGAATGTTAATATTAAATGAAAATAATCAGACTTAATATATTAAGGGAAAAAAATATTAAAATCTATCCAAACTTACCTGAACTTATGTGAAAAGTAATTGACCCTTAAACCTAATAATTGGTTCTGCTATACTTGGCAACAAAAACTGCAATAAAATGTTTGAAATAACTGGCAATGAGTCTTTGGCATCACCGTGGAGGAATTTTGGCCAATTCTTCTTCTTTGAATTATTTTAATTCAGCCACACTGGGGCCAGTTTAACATCACAAACTGGTGTCCTTTTTAACACTGGGCAAGTTGGGTTGGAATGCTTTTTTCCTCTTAGTAAATGAAAACATCTTAATTTTACTTTTATTTTGGCTATTTTTGTCTAATATTAAAATTTTTCGATGATTCGAAACATATGAGACTAACAAATATGCAAACACCTAATAAATCAGCAATATATATAACAAACATATACCACTCACGGTGATTTGGTATCTGACAAAAGCTCAGGCTTCAGAGTGTTCAACCTATGTATGATGTCTATATGAGGAAATGTCCTTTATATGGGCATCTTGGACACACATCTGTGACTGTTCAACCCTTCTGTGTGTAAGGGATAGCCAGTCAGAAGGCTGAGTTATAGTAGAGGAGCCAAACAAGCTTCAGACAAAGAATGAACTGTGGGGCTACACCAAAGTCAAGTATATGATAAATAAGGACTTCTGCAACTGCGAATAAATATTTGGAGACTCCTCAAGTACTTGAGCAATTGAGTAAATGTACTTGCTTTTCACTACCTGATTTGGTAAAGTACTAACATATGTTACATACTAGATAACTAGCAGCTAATCAGAAGGGCACTTATTACAGAAAGTGTGATAGATGATTAATGTTTAAGTAATGTTTCTTTTTGCGTTTAAGGGGAGCTCTGAACATCACAAATGGGATGAGCAAAAAGATGCTTCACTGCAAAAATGTCCCACAGACCTGTAAACATGCAGTCAAATGATTGGAGCTGATGTTTTATTTATTTTACCGTCTTCTTACTTTACAAACAGTTTTCATTGTGTTTTAGGCTGACAAGAAACTCACAGAAGAACACATGGAGAGGGATTTATGTGAAAGATTTTTGTGAAACAACCAGAGTAACACTGAGGGAGTAACAGGAAGATAAGAGAAGCACACCGGTATGAATGGAAAAAGTGAATCAGTCATGCAGTGAAATCTCTGAAAGACAAAAAATGTCACAGAATAAAGAGAAGCTTGATTCAATCAAATGTTTCACAACTAGTCAATGAATGAGAATGGGTATTTAAAATGACAAATGCTTTTTCGCACATCTCCAAGGTTGGAATTAATTAGTTTGTGGCTTTGTTGTTTATTTTAACAGACAAACATGATTGTGCCTGACGCTATGATACATTTTATATTAGTACCTGTGAAAAAACACTAGGGTAGCTTCCAGTATGGCTGATAAGATGAAACACAATGCCCTCTAGAGTTAGTTTCCATACATGCATGCAACTTTCTAGTCGCTTCATGAACTCAAGAGGCTCTCGACCCCATAAAAGATGGACAGCATCTGAGGGAGTCTCCTGGGGTCAACAGTTTCCACGTCACACAGACAGGAACAGAACAAAATATGGGTAAGTTTGCCACCTTCGCAGCCATCCCTAGTCTTATGCATGCTGCAGGAGGGGTCTTTAACACTTGAATATGCTGTTAGGATACAGTGTCAGCCTTGTTTGTTTGTGCTGATAGTTTCAGTCAGATGAGAAAAAAAACTGTCCACTTGTGTTTGATTGGCCTATATTTATTTCTTGAGCTTTAGTTTTGTTTATATAAGTCTGTAACTTTCTGCCTGTCTGATTATCTTCATCCATGTAGCCCCAGTTAGTTGTCAGTGTCAGTATATGTCCATACATCCCTTTAGTCGTTGTTGTCACTTTTCTCATGTGCTCCCTTGGTGCTCTGTTTTCCTTGGAACCTGCTCCTTGTTCCTCTTGTTTGCAGCCTAATAAAGATGCTTTTCTGTTGTTGAATCTGCTTCATCCACATTGGAGTTCTCATCACATCAGTTGCAGACAGCTACCCATCTGTCGCACGTTTTTGGGAGAATGATTGATATTAACCCAGATAACATTTTTAACTTTAAAATGCCAGTGTTTGCCTTAAAAGCCAATCAATGCCCAGGATGTACTGTAATATAACACATTGGTGCTTGGACTCAACGTGACTGGTATTAGGTGATGAAAGTTAAAAATCACTTTGCTTTCACAAAAAGAACCCACATATTTTGTGCCATGATTCAAGACTACTAATTTTGACACATGATAACTTGAGAAAAATGCTTAAAAGGATAAAATGTAACTTGTACAAGCTGGTAATTCAAGTTTGCCGTGCGGTGCGGCCCCGAGTGTTTCTGTGCTGCTCTGTTTGAAACAGGTCTTTAGGCAGCTATGGAGTATTGGTCATGTTAAAAAATGATTTTTCAAATAAGAATAGTTATTTGATATAGTTATTACTTAATTTCCATAAATTACTGAGTTTTCAGTCATTCTTTTTCTTGTAAGAAGGAACATGTTTTATTACTAGAAATACAAAACATTCGTATTTATTATGATGGGAAATTGTTCATATGTATGTATATATATCTAAATATATATATATATACATACATATAATGCCTCAGAGAAATCTGACCAAGCCAAATCTATTCAGGTAGGTGAGCTTAATGTTCATCTTAAAAAGACGACAAACAAAAAATACTTATATCAAAAACACAGTCAGAGTAAGTTGGTATTAACCCAGCAGCCTCGTTAGCGCCTTCTTCTTTCATAGAGACACTTTCCCCTCATTGATGGCATCATATAATTCCTCAGTGACAGACTCATAATGTCCAGCATGACTGTTCAGAAAATAAATCTTTTCACTCGAGTTTTGTGGCTTGTATCCTTCCTTCTGCAGCCGTGTCTTCTGAATTTTGAAAGTACCTGTGAACAAGATAAAATATATATATATATGTAGTTTTTATGTAATTTTATAAAATCACATTGCTGTTTGAATGTTTTTCCACTGATGTTCACCTGTAGTGTCAACAGACGGCATGAGCCGAAGGAAGACAGGGCGTGCGTAGGAGGGCAAAGCTTTTTGTACAGCGATCAAGAATGCATCAAGGTCCAACTGGTTTCCCTCCTGAGCTATTGCTGCCATACCGGCCTTCCCTTCCACACCTGAACACAATAAGACAGAGTATTCATCAGCTTTTGAGTCTGTTTATTTGCCTGAAATGTGCAGATGAAATAACTTATTTCATCTATACCTGGCACAGACACTCCATAGACGGCAACATCGGTGTGTCCCAGTAGTTTGCTGAGGACTCCCTCCACCTCTGTCGTGGAAACGTTCTCCCCTCGCCAGCGAAAAGTGTCGCCGCTGCGGTCCATGAAATACATGTAGCCATAATCATCCATCACCAGTATATCACCTAAAGCACAGACAGTGACAGAGCAATAAAATAATCATCATTCTGATCGCTGAAAATGAATGACAGTCGTGAAAAAGAACGTATTCACAGGACTGGGAAATACTAAGATACCCTTACTGCTTCCATAGGAATTAAGGAAATAAGCAGCAGCCAGATGCTTTTTAATTTTGAAAAAGCCAAAGACTCTACAGGCTTTAGTCAGCATGTTAATTAGATCAATTAGAAAAAAGACTGAGCAAGTATGGCTAATTTGTCAAGGTTACCAAACAAAAACCCTCTTCTCTCTAAAAACAATATGACACAGCTTAGGTTTGCAAAGCTGCATCTGAACAAACCACAATACTTCTGGAATAATGTCCTTTAAATAGATGAGATCAAAGTAGAGATGTTTGGACATAATGCACAGCACCACTTTTGACTACAATCAGCTGTCAAGTACCACGGTGGAGGGGTGATTTGGGTTTGTTTTGCAATCACCGAGCAAAATCACTGCTCTTTAAGGCCATCTGTCTGACAACTAAAGCTTGGCCAAAGGACCGTCATTCCAAGCACACTATTAAGTCTGAAAAAATCTACAAAAAAAGAAATCAAGGTGTTGCAATGGCCCAGTCAAAATCCAGACCTCAACCTGATTGAAATTCCATTGTGGATGTTAAGATAGCTGTAAATAAACCAATGAACTGAAGCAACTTTGTAAAGAAGAGTTGAAATTCATCCAGAACAATGTGAGAGAATGACAAAGTCAGAAAATGACTACTTTCAGTGAGGGTTGAATTCCCAATTCATAAACTGCTTGAATAAAAAAAAAACAAAAGCTTGCTCCTCACAATGCACCATCATCTGGCCTGGAAACTGTCGTAGCCACTGCATGTAGTAAAAACTATAAACAAAGGTAAAAGTTCATATGTACACCACATCTGCATCTGCAGCTTTCTTTTCTGGATACCTGTGAGATGAAGCATGTACGATATTGAAAAGCTGGAAATCAAGAAACAGACAGTCCATCATTATTATTCTGACTAACGTTAAAGAGATCAAATAAAACATGCCTGAGACATAAGCAGAGTCTCCCATCTTGAACACATTGCGAGCGACTTTCTTTTTGGTGGCATCCTGATCAGCGTAACCGTCGAATCTTCTGAGCGGATCGGTGTGGTTGATGTGTCCGACTAACATGCCCGGCTCTCCTGCAAAGATGAAAGATGATTTTTGCATTTGTTTACAACTGTTTTGTTTGCCTTTTTTCTCCCTATTGTAGCTTTGCATGTACGTATGTGTGTGTGCATGGTGTTACCTGGCTCACAGGGTATACAGAGGCCTTGTGAATCCCTCAGTAGTTCTTTGCTATCCTGCTGCACCCTGACCAATCTGATGGGATAAAAATTTGGTAGGATGCGACTATTGAAGCCACAGGCCCCGACCTGGATGTGCAAACATACAGTATAGCAGGTACATAAAAAAGATGTTGTCTTTTAAATTCTTTAGCCTCCTAAGAAATCAGTAAAACAACATCCAGGTAAGGATACCTTTCCATCTATGTTGAGCAGGCTGCAGTTGCACTCTGTGGCGCCATAAAATTCCCCAATTCTTTGGATTCTGAATCTCTTGACAAACTCTTCCCACACCGAGGGACGGAGTCCATTACCGATGGCAACACGGACCTGGTGACGAGCCTCTGATTTTCCAACAGGCTGGGCCAACAGATAACGGCAGATCTCTCCTATATACTGGATTACCTATGTGTGCGCACAGACATAGAGGTACAATTACACACTAAAACTAGAACTGGCTCAAGAAAATCAATAGGACATCTGCCCTGTGGCTAGGCACAGTTATTGCACCAGTGTGTACTCACAGTGCAGTTGTGTTTGACACAGTCATCCCAAAAGCGACTGGCTGAGAATTTCCTCCTGATTACAACAGTCAAACCAAAGAGCAAACACTGCCCTATACCCATGATGTTCCCTGTAAATATCCACATGAACACATGAGCACATACAACAAGGATTCTGTGAAACAAATATATACTTATCACTCCCAGTCAACCATGCCAGCCATTTGAACAGTGTTAACACTTGTTTAAAGCATGAAAGGTGAAAAGCGTTTTCAAAAGACATTTAGATATTTATTAAAATTTCACTTTTGAATATAGCTTGATTTAGCCTTGACAGTTACCAGTAGACCTCTTTAAGACCTCTCATTAAAGGAAAATTGCTCAGTGGGTAAACCCAAGTCCTTGATTTCAAATTATGTTGAAGTGAAAAACTTTGTAATAACCTAAAGATGATAACATTTGCCCTTTTTTTACTTTTACTTTTGAACCAAATTTAAAGAATAGGTTATTCTGAAAGGATAGACTGGACTTGCACGTTAACTGTTTGTAGTGTTATTTTTTCCCCATGCGTTCTGTGCTCCCCTGTCATCATGTTTACTGCTCGCCTTCATGTTTCAGTCATATGTAGCCTATTTTGTTTACTTTCTGTTTCACACTGAAGATTAATTTTCTCGTGTTTCTTATTTCACTTTTCGTTGCTGTCCCTCCTTTGTCATTATCTACCTGTACCACCTCTACCTGCTCCCTGTCTTCTCTTGGTGTGCATGTCTGTCCTTTGTCAGTTTATTGTCATATTGTCTGTCTGTTCAATGTGTCTTTATCTTATATAAAGCATGTTAAGGTAGCTGTTATTGGGGGGGTTGTTGCGCTGTCGGAGACTGATTGCAAATAGTTGAGCCAACTGGTTGCCCAGAGATTGAGCATGCAACACCCTCAACTTTGGACAACCATTTCTGGTTGCAAGGCAATTCCACAGGTCAATTGATGGGGCCAACCTGCCTCTAAAAAACTGCCGTCCATCTGCAGTCACTTGCAGACAATTTGGGAAATGTTGCCAATAATCCAGTCTCATTAACAAACACAAACAGATTGCTAACAGTGAGTCAGTCTCAGCTGATAAGCGCAGCTTGTCTGCAGCACATCTCATTCAACTGACTGCCGGCTGGTTTTGATCAAGGTTTTCAAGCATCTATGTCATTTTGCAGCTAATCGTTCTGTAACAACTGAATCACTATTTCTCGAGGAATTTCTGAATTTCTGTTTGAAACCTTTGAGGTTCTGCTGGATTCAGAATAAGTTGTTCACGTGACTTTGTCGCCATTGTGATGCTCTAAAGTTGCCTTGAAGACAGCAAATGACTGAAACGACTGGTCCCAGAGTTAGTCCCTGACTGCAAGGCAGCCTTTCCAGAGGCACCGAAATTGCAAGTTCATTGCACACAGTTGCAATAACTTTACTCACGTTCCAGTCTCCAAACACTGTTTTCCTGAGTGTGACTTTAAGGTTCTTCTTCTTCTGCCCTTTTTGGTATGGATTCATGTTTTGTTTTCTCTTTTGGATTTTAGTATGTTTGGGGATTTTTGTATCGGCCAATGAAGTCTCACTTTTTGTTTATTTTTGCCTTCCTCTGCATCCTGCATTTGGGTCGCGCAACAACTGATGAGACTTTACCAAATTTAGCCCAGAAAATAACATCACTAAATGTCCAGTGAGATGAATGTCTGGCTTCAGGAAAAAAAAATATTTTTAGTATAATGATGAGATTTGTAAACCTCAAATAGATTTTACCATTTATCAAAGCCAATGGAAGCAAAAATAAATACTTTTTAAAAATGGGGTAATAATATTATTTTAAAATAAACATAATAATATAAGAGCTATGAAGAATGATTCTGATTATTATTATAATGACATCGTGCTTGTAAAGATGTGTAAGCGTGGGAAATCTTACTAGATGTTAATTTGAAATGTATTTTGAAATCATGGATGAGAAGAAACAGCGTCTACCTGCAGAATGATAGAGAGGAAGGCAGTTGTACATGATGTCATCAGGACGTAAGCCAAAAGAATGAAAACCAAAGGCTGTGATGCGGTAATACCTGAAAAAAGAGAACACCAAACTAACTGACAGAAGTCATCATCATTACTTCTCTCATTATTTAAAGATAAATAAGTACTTAAAAGTGTAATTTTGTGACTGAAATGTCCTAGACATGACTTATAAGTAAATTCATGAAGTGTTATTAGCTGTTGATAAAGCTTCTTAGGTCCCTCAGTGGACTGCATCATCTTTGCAGATGTGTCCACAGATAAACTTACCGACTGTGCACCACTACAGCTGCCTTTGGCATTCCTGTTGTACCAGAAGTGTAGATGTAGAAAAGCCTGTCTGCAAATAGAAAGAGAAGAAGAAATTTCCATATTGCATTCTCAAAACCTTTTGAAAGTGTTTCACATGGGTGGCATGCACCGTGACGCTCCCGTCATTCTTTACATATTTTTTTGTTACTCTATCTGTTTTCTCTCCGTCCCATACAGGCTAATCAAGTAAAGACTTGAAGTGTGTCAACATAGGAATGCTAAGCAATAACGAAGGCAAAAACAATGCCTTTGTTAAAAATAAGAGAACAAATGCACAAAGATATAAACGATTGAATTAAACATGGCCAGATTTCAATTTGTATGCATTATATAAAATAAAAGATAAATATTGTTCATAGTCTTGAACTTTGTAGTAACTTGGTGATTTTTTTTTTTGACACACACATGGGCTAAATTAGAAAAAAAAAATACATAAGACAGCCAAATTTGGCAGCCAGCCATTTACTCTAGCAGGCAAAGACTTGCTAAGGACAAGAATGTGTTGCAATCAAACCTTGTAAAATGTCAAATGCAGCATACCCCAACCCATGTGCACAAATTCTACAGAGCCTCACCATTAAACTCTTTCCTTATCTTGTAGGGTGGTGGGTGTCTGGGTGAACGGGCCAGCAGAGAGTCCAAACTCGGAACCTGAAGCTCATCCTTGTCTTCCTGCTTACCAGTGCTGAACAAAACCATGCTGGGCTGCAACATGCTACTCACCTCTGTTACAGCTGGAAGACAATCAAAGGTGTGAAAAATGTAAAGCAGGCAAACCAGCACATGTTTTATTAGCTGCAAACAGATTATTCCACCTCTGGCCAAATAAGCTCTGTATTTATCTTATAATAAAATATATTTAGTTCCCACCTCCAGTCATCTCTGATCCAAACACCATCGCTCGAGCTCCAGAAACACTGAGACAGTGTAGCAATGACTGCTGTCTAAGGTTGTAGTTGATAAGAGCAGCCTCCACACCTATCATAGCAAAACCCAGCCATAAAGCTGCCATTAAAGGCTGACTTTCCATGTACAAAGCCACCACATCACCCTCAGTCCAGCCCTGAGCCAATGCCCAGTGGGCCACAGCGTGGCATCTCTCCTGTAGCTCTCTAAAACTCCAGACCTGAAATGAAATGAAAACGTAAAATCAGTCATCTTAATTCAGTTGATTTGCTGTTTTAATTAAGGAGCTATTTTTTCTTTCTATTTGTTATTCTTGATGAGACCTCACCTCTCCTGTGGCCTCATATATCAAGGCGGGCTTGTCTGGGTGTTGTGTCACTACCTGGGCAAACAGGGTAGGGATGGTTCTTCGGTTTCGCTGATGGTGATACATGGAAATTCTCACTTTAATTATAACAGCTAAACACCTTTTAAACACAAAGAAGAGGAAAGGAGAACAGTGAAGGGCATTTGCAAACAGGAATGGACCAGCATAGAAGCAAATGTGGGACAAGCCCATGCAAACTACCTACTTACATAAGGTCTCTTTTAACGGTATGTAACGCTATATGAATGTTCTTCCAAGATCCCATATGGACCAAGCACAGCCCTAGCCCCACCAGCAGACTGCAGAGCCAGGGGAAGGAGCGCAGCCACACAGCGCCCAAACAAATGAAGCTCAATATGACACCGATCTTTCGCTCCATGATCTTATCTCTGAGAATACAAACAATAACTTCAGGCACAAAAATCATGAAAATACACTCAACTGAAATCTCATGAGATGAGGCTTACCTCTAAAAGATTCTTAATTATGATAGTCTAAGAGAAAAAAAAGGATTCAGTAGCAACAGTGTGCTGTGAAGAGTTCCTCTACAAATCCAAATAAATGTCAGCTTCACTGTTAAATTGAGTAACAGCACCAGAAGCAGCTCAAAGAGCTGTCAGATGTTTGCAAAGCCAGAGGTGAAATGCCTGATAAGAGGCAGCACACAGCAGAGAGTTGCACAAGTTACAACCCATGCAGTTCCTGCGTCACCGCAGAGCCAGTGTGAATTACTCCTGAATCAACGCGCTGCGGGTCCTGTTTATAAAATCAGAAATGTGTGATTTCATGAGGAAAATTATTTACTGGGTTCATGCATAGGCACAATTTCATTATCTGAATAATTGTATAGTAATTGTATATTGTAATTCTTTATCATTAAGTGTATAGGGCTTTTAAAAAAATCATTACTAAATAGATCATTTTGATTAAAGCGGTTTTCAAAGAAAATTTTTAAAAACTTCCTTTAAGAATAAAAAAGACTATTTGGATTCACAAGCAATATAAAAACTATGCTTTATAAATCATTCCATTCCATGAAAGGATAGATGGATTTGGAATTTACATCAACAGCGACTCGGTCCCGGATAAGCGGAAGAAGATGGATGAATCAACAGGTCAAATCGTGGGGGAAAAAAAAGGTGGCGTGTTACCGATTAATGCTAATAAACCACAATATTCTCTTCAGATGAAATAGAAGCTTTAATAAATCTTATGGTGCACATTCTTCAAAGAAAACAGTACCAAATATAAACAGAACAAAGTAAAAAAATAAGTTCATATAACTTACATTCACAATACAACAAAAAAAAGCATGTAGCTATTTTCACATTGATATCCATAGCATTGTATGAAAAAAAGGTTTGATGGCCATAAAAGTGCAATCACACTTACCAACCGAAGAACAGGGTAGATGTTAAAACCAACAACGAGGTGACTCTAATATATTTCGCAGTAAGGATTAAGACAATAAAAACAATCGAAATGTTTCCTTATATTAACATCTTTGTCACTTTTTGTTTTTTCTGTAACTGGAAATATATTAAAAAGTTTATTTTTACTGTTCAGGATCTGTAAGTGAGGCTGGTGCACTGTGTGAGTAAAGAGGTGCGAGATCATCATATTTATCATCATGGAAAAGTGCAACAAAATAAACAAATTCAGGTCTGTACAGCTCCCATCGCTTTAGTTTTATAGTAACTAAGAGTGTGTAAAGGCACATTGTGACAGCTCATAGGCTTAAACACAGTTTGCTTGCAGGAAGTTGCAGGCTTATCAGTAGGGTGGGTCTGTTTTTGTGAATTGCCCACTCATTTTGGGACAGATTTAGAATTTCAAGTTCACAATTTTGAGAATAAAAAGAAAACCCTTGAAATATGCACTTGGGGTGGGAAGAAAAGGCTCAGTTGTTAATCAAGGGTGAGTCTTTGAAAATAGCCACAAGTAATTTTTTGAAAAACCACTTGTTTTGTTCGTAATCAAAGAAGCAGACATAAACTCCTTGCAAGAACCCACATAGGAACAAGGGGAAACTCAGGGACACTTCATGGGTAATTTGCATCATTGGTCAGCTGTTTCCGTTGCAGCCTACTGTTAAATAGAGTACATGGAAACAAATATTATGACAGTAACAAAAAACGTTCCCACTCTTATATACAAACAGCCATTTATGCAAAAACAAAAATACAAATATGTAAAACAGAACAGTTTGCATGCTCATTTTTTTCTTGTAGCCTACATAACATAGACTTTATTGTCTGCACTGAAATAAATATTAACATAATTAATCATTTTTTATGACTTTGAAAGGAATACAGCTTATATTATTTCTGTGATATGTTCTGCATGAACCAATAAGCCACTCAAGCAGCTTCACTTTCACGCTCCTGAATAAACACTTCTAATAGCCGGCTTTTTCTTGCCTGTGACTTTAATGACATTTTTTTTTAACTCAGTGATAAAAATCAGTCATTACCAGTACGCCTCGAACTGCAAAGAGTGCTACAGCACACAAACAATGAGGAAAATAACCTAATTCAGGAGGTAAATCGGACCTTGCGACCTTGTGCGTAGCAGACGATGCTACTGGATTGAGCTGAAATTTGGTCCCATTAACATTACGTTACCTAAGAGGAATAACCTGTGCTTAAGAGGTCACGATTTCATTTCTAACTATATGATGTGGCGCTTTAAAGTCAAGCTATAAATGCTTGCTATCAGTACCTAAGAATGACATTTTATTTTGATATAAAGGATTTTAAGAGGACTTGGATAAAACTAGAAACTATAGTTTAAATGTAAATCTCCAAGAACCCCTTTTTTTCTTTTTTCCCAAGTCACCGAGTGTGGGCGAATCTGCCCACAACCCCCAGCATTGTGTAATCATTTAGTGAGTCACTGCTTTTAGACTTCACCAGAATCAAGTTTAAATGAAGAATTGCTGTAGGTGACAAAATAGGCTGAATGTGTGATAGCCATTAAGTCTTTGGAGGACAGCATAAGCTTGAGCTCTTCATATTTGTGATTCTCCTGTTTGCTGCCCACTCTTCGAACCCTAAAGGGAGACAAGCCACACGGTTAGAAACAGAGTAATTTAATCTGAAAAGCTAATAATTACACATCCCTAGTAGATTAAAAAGTACCAAAGTGCTACCAGTGAGAAAATGCAGTTCGTTACTTTCCACTTCAAAGTGTGCTTGTGACCAATGATGATATCCAGGGGTATTATTGCATGCTTACTTGTGATTGACTGCTGGAGGGATTTGTGGTGCTTAGGTCTGAGTATCTCTTCTTCTGTGACGTGCAGATACAGGAGAGGAAATTGGCATATTCCTCTCTCACCTACAGAGGGCAACAAAACATTAAGAAACAAATCTGTTTTGGCACCTCGCAAACTGACACAATCTAGCGTGTTTGTCACTGCTTTTGCACTTTTCATTGATTTTTTTTAAATATACATTTTTATGCTGTTTTAATTTCTGTCTTAGCATCATGTCCACATGAAGCTTTACACAAATATACTGTATTCCTACCTGTTTGGACAGCAGACAGTGCATGATGAAGACCAGTGCGCCCTGCAGGCTGTTGAAGATGGTGAAAATGTACGGAACGGCAACAGGGGGATCCTCTTGAAACAAGAAGACCCCAGATACCCACATCAGACCCAGAATACACATCTGGGCTACAGCTGTCACAGTGAAAGCTCTGCAGACGGAAAAGAAGGATGGGACAAAGGGTAAGTCGATAAAGATTACCAGAGAATGGTAAAGGTTGCACACGGATGACTCAGTTACTACATCAGTGTTTGGAAAGCCCCATTAAAAGTGAAAGAACACAATGAGACATGTGTTCTAGGCAAAGCAGCTACAGAACAGATCATTTTAGTTCACTTTGCTGTTTGCTGAATGTATGTGGAAGCAGAAAAGCCGAAGGCTAATGATAAATATAAAAGAGAGGCTAAAAGAGGCACTCTTAAAAAAAAGTTTCTGTCAGTTTACTCTGTATGGCTCCTTTGTTCTATTTATTTATCCAGCCTAGCTCAAGTTACCAACATAGCCAAGAATCCATTTAGCAAACAAGAGGATCCGAAATGTGAAAAAGAGGCTTTTCTTCCACTGACAGAAAGTGTTGGATTATAATTTAATGCCTTCTGACTTTTTCTCTACTGAAAAAAACATCTCGCTCTCTTGTTTCTGGCACAAGAAGTTCACTTTCCCAACTCCTTGGACTGAACTACACATCATTCATGATCGACTAGCAAAAGGAAAGAGGGATTCTTTTTCTTTTTAACTCTAATGTTTTTTGCAGCTATGAGCAGAGGGTCCATGAGCTAAGTATGAGCATACTGTAGGTAGACAGGCGAGACAAAATCCATTAACAGGAGCCCATCAGGGAGCTGTCACAACTAAGAAAACATTCCCTCCATTTTTTCCCCCTCACAAAACGTTTTCTTTCTATCAAAGCAATTCAAAGTCCCGAAGCTGCCATATTGAATCTATATATTGTACGTTTTATAGTTACACAGTTTGGTCATGCAGTGGAAAGGGTTACACATTCAAATTAATACACAGACTGACTTAATTTTGTGCAGGTTGGAGAGGTCTGGGTTGAGGCTGGCAAACTTCTGGGCAAGTTTCCAGACGGTGATGATAAAGAAGAAGACATTCACAAAGATGACTAAGCACACAGGCCCGAAGAAGCTCCAGACGAAGCCGTCATCCGTGGATAGCCAGCAGCTACGTTTAGGAGTGATAAAACACACGTTCACAACAGGATGTTCTTTGCTTCACTGAGATAGATAGCATTAAGTTTACGTAACCTACTGATGTCATTACTATGAAGCAACTGTAGAAACACATGCACAGACAACCCTTCTCTGTTCATCACAAACTATTTATTTTGCTTTTAGTTACTGGAAGACTTTTACTGGAAGACTTACTGTTCTTTAGTGCCGTATCCGTTTGGTCTGGCGCAGGCGGATATACTGACGATAAACAGAGGCGTCCCATAGCCCACAGCATATAGGTAGAGGGGCCGCATGGTGGCATTGAACACCAAAACAACCATACGGTACAGCTGCACCCCTTCTAACAGCATCCAGGTGAATACTGCCAGGAAGAAGAAATGGAGCATTGCTGCAACAAACCTGCAGCCACCCTGTAATGTAAAAGGACGCGGAAAAAGAACATGTCAGAGAGGAGAAAGCACCGCTCTATCCCTGATCGCACAGCAGTCAGCTGCTTGCAATGTTTATGTGAGTGAGAATTATTCACACAAACATTTTCCATTCTCCAAATTTAATTAAGACCACATGATTAAGTAGCTTAGTAGCATTTTACATCTTTACGGCCAATGTATTAACGGAGCAAAATGTACATAAAACATCACAAAACACAGTACCACAGCACCAGTTCTGCTCCAATCATATGGACAAGCTTAGCAAAATACACCATTTTAGCATGTAACGCTTCACGGTCATAAGTCAAAAGGCAGACATCAGCAGTTTTAGTTTTAGTCTTAGTATAGCCGTTGCACTTCAGGGTGAGGTGTGCTCACTAAGTGCTCTTGCTTCATTTTTGCTTATCGGGAACCTTCAGTCATGTGATCTGTCTGAAGGAGAAGAGACTACAAAGTAACTCTTGACAGCTGTGAAAAGCACAAGGTGTGACAAATCAAGCCAACAGCAACACTTTACCAACACTTTAACAGTGGCCAGGCTTGGCTGTTACTTTGTTGCTGTCAGAGTTAACCACAGATAATTCCTCGGTGCATGTCTGCTGCTGAATCCCAAAACCGATCAATAGATTAACAGAGCAAGAACTAAACAAAAGCATCGGGTTAACCAGCAAGCTGCTACCTTGTCTGCATTATCAGGTAATTATCCACTCGCCCTAATTATCACAGTTTGTTATCCATGTATCTGTGGAAGCTTATCAGCTCAAGGACACCCTCTCTCAGAGTTGGCAGATGCTCCTGGCAAGGCTGAAATCCGCCCATGGACAAATTATAAGTGGGTTTTTGTACTTTTGAGGTGTTAAAATATCCAAAAAATGGCATTTTACACTTGCTAGACAAGGTACTGTTCTCTGGTAGTATCCTGAGCTGCCACCCTGCCTCAGCAGTACTTACTCTGTTCTCGTTCAGATACAGGTCTTTTCTTATTATTGCATTGGTTAGTTTATAGCTGAGCTGCTGTAACAAGCCAGTGTGTCTGATCAAAATATATTCTGTTCTTAGTCAGATGAATAAACGACAGCATTAAGAGGTAAACAAGCCTTCGTCTCTTTTTGCAGAGTCGTGATTGTGTAAACTACACAATTCAAACAATCACAGTTCAAACAGTGAAGTGTAATTAAGTGTGACTGCAGTAGGTAATGTCAGCCAACATTATTCCAATTAAAAATGAGTCCACAGACATCTAGAGGCATTTTTAGAGGTACTCACAAAGTCAGTAATGGATGAAATGGCATTAACTACAACTAAATGGGAATAATCAAGCAAAGCACATGTTTCCTAAAACCGTACTTCTGGCTAGCACATGTGGAATAGGTTAGGTTATGGGATAGAATCTGATTCACACTGAAGTTTTCTTTGCAACAAAGTTCCCTGTCCTCATTTTTGTAATTCTCTGCTTCATTCTGAGCCTACTCCAACAATCTGTCTGCGAAACATTTTCACAGACAGATTATTTTTAAAAAGTACATTTTTTCCCCTTTAGAAAACCCACAAGAGTATTCTGCTTTATCACGTCAGAAGGTGCCGTTTGAGATTTATTTCTGCAGGAATGCTCCAGTGTTAAAGTGAGAAAGACTCTGCTTCATAGCATGTATGCAGAAAGATAAGTATCATGTGAAGAAGTTGCATGACACTATATGACAAACTAGTTAGTCACATTAACTATGATTTGACCCACATTCTATAGTACAGGCCATTAGCTGCGTGGTAACAACAACATATTGTTGTTACTGCGAAATCTGGTGAATTTGCATATTCTACTTAAATAATGTAGAGCATGTCACATGTAGCTTTTTTTTCCTTTTACAAACGTACCACAGGTTCAGTTTTAGAAATGCCAGCCAGGAAGATAAGATCAGCGATGAAGAGGCAGATGCAGAGATGCAGGTGGATGGTGGTGCGGGTTCCCTGTATGGAGCGGCAGAACTTGAAAGTCAGGATGCAGAGTGTGAGACACAACAGGGAGATGGTCAGTCCTATTTTAGTCACCAGCTCGAGCCCATAGGTGTGCTGGAAGAGAAGACAATAAGTGTGAATGTGAGTGCAGCTGGTTACCAGTGAATAACATTTTGTTGCACATTTCTTTTCAAGATCATAAAATAATTTTACTTATAAACTTATAAAGTAATGCTATTCTAATAGAAAATGATTTGTATTTTATTGAGGTATAAGTCATGATCACTGATGAACTTTACCCTATGTTTTTAGAGATACTGTTCTCCCATGTCTTGGGAATTAGGGGACAAGAAAAAATTCAAACTGACATCCATCAGAATTTTGGGTTTTTTTTATCAAGATATAGCATTAGGTTTAGGGTCAGGGTCACCGATGAGGTCTTAAACCTTACATGGTTACACTTTTTTAAGCAGTTTCTTACCTTGATGGGGTGAAGAGCCATGAGCACTGCAAAGCTGCTCAGATGGTTACATGTACATATGGTGTGTGAGGCATTGGAGTCCCGCTTAGAACAACCATCTGTGGACCAGGCCCCTGTCTCGGTCCAATATGCACAGATGTAACTCACGTTAGGCAATACCTCTATGTCCTAAAACCAAAGCAAACATGTCAAAGACGCGATTTATGTTTTATCTACATCTCTTGTTCTTTTACTAATTCTTTTACTCCTCATGTTTGTGACTGTGATGCTCAAAAGAAGTAAATGACTGATTTTAAAAAGTGGATGTGGCACAGGTGGGATTACCTCAAGATGTCTGAAGGTGATGTTGACAGAGCGGCTCAATGTTTGAGTGGACGGATTTGAGACCACCACAGACACAACTTTAGAGAAGACCTGGTAGGAGGGCTCTGCTCCATTTTCTTCAGATCCTTTGACCATCTCGAAAGACCTGTTCACAGAGCTTTCGAGGTTTTTGTAGCTCAACAATGCAGCCACAGCAAAACCTGTAAAAGATCCTCAGAATATTAGAATATTATAAACTTATTATGACTTGAACTGGACAGAAAGGAACTGAGATTTACCAGAATATTTTCCCGTCCCGGCTGCTGTTGCCCAGTCTGTGTCCAGATAAGCATACTCGCTGGACAGACGAATTTCTCCAGTTGGCCGAGTCGTTCCTCTTTGAACAGCAATCTGTGCATCTATTCAAGCAAATCACTCATTTCAAATCATAACGCACCTTGCATCCTAACTATTAGTTCCCAAGATGGAAATCATCAAGTTCACTAATTCAAAAGTGTTACCTATCCTGTTGTTCTCCATCTTAATGTGCTTGTTTTTTAGCTGAGGCCCAATGAATAAAATCGATTCCTCCATAGTAGTGAGCAGCTCGCTCACACTTGCATCGATGTTCAGGGTTCCAGGAGACAGGATCGCATCAGTCTCTGTGAAAAGTTTCTGTCACAAATAAAAGACACAGAGGGGGGATTGTGAATACTGCGTATGCATTTGCCTTTGGTATGAGTGTATGCATACTTGTATCTTTTCCTAACCTCCAGTAGCGCATCTCCATCAAGCTTTACTTTACTGCCAGTTCCAGACAGAGCCAAACAGCTGTTTCTCATCATGGACATGATGTTTGCCAGGCCCCCGAGGAACTGGGAGACACATAGACAGAATAAAGACACTATTCAGCCTGCCCTATTCTAAAGTTCATGTATTTTGAACCTTGCACGGCCATAGGGTCGTCTAAAGGAGCAGGTCCTACATGGTGTGCCAAAGCAAACTGGTGTACTTGTGTGCGAATCCAGGTGTGCTATGAGATTTTTTTGCTAGCCAGATGTTATTGTCGCAGTAAATAACTGCATAAAAAGTTGTGCCACTGCTAACACAAATTTCCCCTAAAAAAGATAAATAAATAATATCCTGGCTCTTCTAATTATATCTGTGATTGTTCCATTATGCTGATCATGATCATAATTTTATTTCCACACTTACCTGTTTGGGTTTTTTCCCAGCACTGAAGTTATCGCAATCGAGTTCTAGACAAAACAAAGCATTAGGTTATCACCACACAAGCTGACTGGGATTCTTGGCTCCAGCATGAATAGAGTGTGTGATAAAAAATCTCACAGTAAAGGAACAAGACTATGCAATGTGCTGGAAGACATAAGCCACAATCTAGATTCTTGAACTGATAAGTTCAGACAGAAAGTAGATAGAGTGTAGAGTAAGCCCTGATATCAAAAACGAAACTGAGTCCCAAAAGATAAAAGAAAGCAAAACCACAAGCTGCATGACTAAGAAGGAAAAAAATGGACTGTACTCAGGAAGGGCAGTGGATGAAATTTGGTTTTCTTACTACTTAAACACACGTGGTGGTGTAAAAGATGGTCTGCAACTAATACAGTGACGTCTTTGTCGGGAAAATTGCAAAAATGCAGCATAGGTGTGTTGCCTAAAGTGAAGAATATGAGGACATAAAAGCTGTGAAGTGCACTCCTTTATAGGAAATAACAAAAAAACTGCACACTTACTTGAGCATGGTGTCTTTTCCACGCTGTAATTGGTGTATCCATTTGAGCAGTTGCACCAATAACTCCCAATAATATTCTTACACTCTCCATTGGGTCCACAGAGCTCTTCTTTATTTTTACTCTCTGTGCACTCATTAAGATCTGTGTAGGGATATAGAGCAGAGGCATAGGTAATGGCTCATGTTCCTCAAAAGTAATAATTTTGATTACAGAAACAACTCTGAATACAGGAGGAATTGGTCCATCCTTCAAAAGAATAAACGTCTCTGAAATGTAGCTACCCGCACAGTCATGTGACTTTTATAATGCTGGTAAAAGGATCTTAAGGGAAGAGTTAAACTTTTCCAGCAAACGGTGTTGTGACATCTTGTCTTGTATTTTGGGATCACTAAGTTCTACTTGCAGGTTATTGCATGTAGAACTCACAGGAGATTTCTTTAGTTTAGCTCAGAGGACACTGTGTTATAATGTAAAGGGCCTATAAGACTATCAGCACTGGCAAAGTTTTTGTAAGCTTTCATTTTCTCTTGCTGGCTGGATGCTACTGTAAGCCTGATCTCCCGCTCTCTCCTCTCTCTCTTTTGTGTCTTTTTGTTATTGGAGACAGATTTGATTTCCTTTTTTTATGTTGAGCTTGTTTGTACTCAATGACTGTACAGATAAAGACACCTGTGAAATGTATGAAATAGAAGAACTTGACGAGAATATTCAAACCCAAATTAGCAAATTTGGGGGAGCCTAATTTTAATATATTCAACTCCATGCGATACCTATGGAAGCCCGTTCTCACCACTAAAAAAGAAAAGAAAGTATCCATTTTAAGAGAAGTAACTCAAAATTTCAACTTATTTTCTCAAAATATTGAGTTATTTTCTCAAATTTTTGATGTATTAACTGGAAATTTTGAGAAAAGTAACTTGAAATTTCGAGTTACCTCTGCCAATCATATGCCGCAGAGGAATGCGCACTCAACAAATTGGCGCTTTTGAGAGTGTGTTTGCTGATTGTAAAGCTATGTGATTCAGCTAATAACACAAGGATTTCACCATCAGCCACGCCGAAAATACTCAGCAATTTGTGCATTCATGACTGGCAATAGTACTGGTAGCTTAGCTGTAGCATTTGTAGCTGAGAGCTTCAGCTTCCAGGTAACAAGGAAATGACGTCATTCACGTAGATTACTGATTTGCAGCGCTAACTCGAAATTTCAAGTTACTTTTCTCGAAATTTTGAGAAAAGTAACTTGAAATTTCAAGTTATGGATACTTTTTTTTCTTCAGTGGCAGAAACGGGCTTCCATAGATACCACTATCTGAACCCTACACAACTTTCCAGTTGGAACTCTGGCTTCAGTATTCTGTAATTTATACAAAGACCATTATTAAACATTCCAGAATTCACATTTTGCCTTAGATATCAGATCTCCTCATCATGATTACTGCTTTTATTCACCACTCCAGTATGTTCCCATAAATAAGAAAATTGTGTATATTTTAATATTTGCTTTAACTTCACTATTCACCATGACTTAAAAACACCTTTATCATAGTGATTTTTCAAATCACTTATTCCTGTTTGTGTTCAATAATCTACACCAGAAGCCAACCACCCCACATTCAACAATTTTAATCCATTTATTCTTCAAAAATATAACATGGAAAACGTCAATAAATAAAATATCTTCTTGGCACCACACCTCTGACTTGTAAAACAATACAGGTAAATACCATCTGGTTGGTTAAACAAGTATAACTGAGTTTCAGGAGATAATCCCAGATCTCTAGCTTTAGCAAACAGACTATAGTGAGCTTTCCAAGCCTGATATCTGTTTTTAATATTACACACTGTTAACAATGGTGAGAGCAGACTGGAGAAATCCATGTCACACACACTTACCTATGCACTGTCCCTCTGTGAAGTTAACCTTTCTTGAATTGTGAATGAATCCATGTTGGCACTGACAGTAGTAGCTGCCAATTGTGTTAATGCATCTTGAATGTTCCCCACATATAGATGAATTAACTATACACTCATTTGTATCTGTAGATTTCAATACAAAATCATAAAGCATAGCCATCAATAGATAATAAAGCACAAGATTAGGTTATCAGGCCAATCAGTCAATCACACCTCATTTAGCCTAATTTTACTCTTTTTGGAACAGGACCGCTCAGCTTGAACTGATGACACTACGTACAAAAAAACACCATTCACCTTCACAGCTGCTTCACTGTTGCTGTTAATGACAGTGAGATAGGCAAAATGATGGCTACAATTGTATCTCCCAATTAATTTTTTAGCTTATGAGAGCAGTTGTTGACATTATTGTACTCACTGATCTCTGAAAAAACACACCAAAGATGGTAAGAGCAAGCTGGAGAAATGCATGTCTCATACAAATTTACCTTGGCACCTTCCCGTTGTTGCTGTGAAGTTAACCTTGTCTCTCTGTGGCAAACGGAATCCATGTTGGCACTGACAATAGTAGCTGCCAATTGTATTAAAGCATCTTGAATGATTCCCACATACAGATGGATTTTCTGAACACTCATTAATATCTGTAGATTTAAATACAAAATGAAAACACATAACCATGAGTAGATAGTAAAAAATAATATTCAAGTTTTTATTTTATTTTTTTTACAAATGGAAACATATTATTTCAGTTTAAAGCAAACTTGGTATCTGTCTTATTAGATTATTTTCTTAGCGTCATATTTCTTTAATTAGCTGCTAGTATCTGAAATGATCTAACAATTTAAAACTCCTGTACTGTTGTTTCTAATGTAATCCTCCATGGACGTGAGCTAAACATCCTAAAATGGGAAAAGAAATAAGGAAGAATGCCATTAAGAAAGGCCACTTCCCTATTAAACTATGCTAAGAGTCCTTGCATAATGGTAATGCCATGTTTGTCTGAGAGTTCTTGTTTTGAGAAACGGCACACAGAAGCAAGAAAATGTCGAAGAAGAGTCAAAACGATAAGTAATGACAGATTTACCAGTGCAGTTTTTGATAGTTGTGTTTTGGCTAAAGCCAATTTCACACCCCAGAACACAATTTCCCAGTGCACATGCTAACCCTGTGGAGAAAAAGCAAAAGAAAAAAATGTGATTAAATTACAGATCTTATTGAAAATCCATCTTCTGATATAAAGAGAAAAAAGTTTTAAATAAACAAATTGCGAATGTGAAGTTGCCATGTAATATTCTGTCTTCAAAAAGTTTACTTCATTTTAACGTCTCTGTTTATGTTCCCATCTACAAATATCCATCACTTGTACTCTTACATGCTAACACACTTTGCTAAGAGTGTGAACTAAGCAAACAGAATTATTTGCTTAGTTCTCAGTTTTGCAAAAGTCATTATGTTTCCTCCCTCAGTTAGCAATTTGCACACATGGTGTTTAATGCTCCCGGATCCTTCTTCTGTTTTTCCCTTCTTCTACCATAATGAGGCTTCTGTTATTTCACGATGAGGCTAAACTGTCCCAGAGTAATGCCACAGGCAGTGTTGCACAGTGAACAGTGACAGAAATGTGAAAAAGGCTGACTTGTTCTTGTTATATGATGAAATAACCACAGACAGAAACAATACCTGAATTTTTTTAAAGACTAACCGCACGCTCGCATGCAGACGACTCTACTGACCAGTGAGCACATGTGCCCTAGCTGTATGACTCATACACATTTTTACACTCTAGCTTTTAATTGTTTTGTTTCGTTCTTAGTGTGTGTTTGATCTACTTGTTTTTAAATGTGCTTATAAATAAATTGTTTGATTGACTGACTCCTCTGCCTTTTCTGCCATCTTTTGTAAACTGCATGTCTATTTTTCTCTCTCTGTTCCTAGAAGTATATTTTGACTTGATAGACAATAAATACTTCCTTCTGTAAACTGTTTCAGTTTTGTAAACACAGTAAGGTTATCTTTTCGCTAAAGGCCTTACTATGAGAAGTAAGAATAAAGGGGATTTTTGAGTTTGCTGGAAAAAGTCCAGCTTTTGTTTGCCTTTGGTTACAGTAATAGCATGTGAACAGAGACAAGGAAATTAATCATGCAAGACCTATTTTGCTATACTCGTGCAGCATCTTTTTTTAGAAATATTAGTTATTTAAAAATATTGTGATTTGAAGAAAAAACAGAGCCTCGTATTATGGTCGAAATTGTTATGTTTGAGTGCTGAACTAAATTGCTGGCATTTGGTGATATCATTCATTCAGTTATTACTAAGACTTTAGCCCCTATCATTATTGTTAGACAGGGTTTTCTGTGGGCCACAGTTAATTTCAACTTTAAACCTATATTCATCTGAACTCTGTTTATTTTTAACCACAGCGCAAACATCTAGCCAAAATTGGTTGCAGACCACATATTCAGACATGTAGTATTCCTGTCTAACACATAGTACACAATGTTGACTTTTATATTTAGTGCTGTCACAAAAGATGTCTTAAAAAATGTCATGTACTTTTTAGATTTTCACCATCTTCTGAGGGGACTAATTGACCCTTTTGCCTTTTATGTCACATTATCATTACTGAGCAGCTTGTGGAAGTAATGTTTATTTCATTCAAAGGCTACTGACCAACTTTTGACTTGGTCAGCACATGAACTCATTTTTTGATATTCCTCACAACCGAAGACCAGGGACCTTCAGTTTTTACAACAGTGGTCAACAGAGCTGCAACACTTGGGTGATATAACAGGATGTTCGACACATTACTGGTTTCATGTTAACAAAAAACGAGTTTTGCCACATATTACGATAGCTCAACGCAGACAGGTTCGTAAGCACAGAAAGCGTGAAACTGTGATGCAAAACGCCCACAAAACCAGCAACAACAACAAAAAGTTGACCAAAAGAAGCAACAAATGCTGCAGTGGGCGATAACTCTTATTGTGCTTGTTTATGAAGCAGTGCTATATTGAGCATTGAACAAGCAACATTTTGACAAGTACAAGGAAAACAAATTGGCATATTAGCAACATGTTTACATAACTTTATATAGGAAATAAACATAGACTGTATATGGGGAAGGAATAGCTCAGTAGACGGCGTATTGCCCCGTGAAGGTCGGGGGTTCAAATCCACTGAACGGCTACCCTGAGGTACCCCTGAGCAAGGTACCGTCCCTACACACTGCTCCCCGGGCACCTGATTGGTGGCTGAGTGAATGGGTTAAATACAGAGAGAGTAATTTCCCCACGGGGATCAATAAAGTATACATTATTATTATTATTATATAAAAATCGCAGCAGCATCGTGATGTCACCCTCTCTGCACTAAATCATACTTGTTATTAATCTCTGGCTCTCTTCCACAGCATGTCTTCTATCCTGTCTTCCTTCTCTCACCCCAACCGGTCACGGCAGATGGCCCCGCCCCTCCCTGAGCCTGGTTCTGCTGGAGGTTTCTTTTGGTTAAAAGGGAGTTTTTCCTTCCCACTGTCACCAAAGTGCTTGCTCATAGGGGGTCATGTGATTGTTGGATTTTTCTCTGTATATTATTGTAGGGGCTACCTTACAATATAAAGCACCTTAGGGTGACTGTTGTTGTTATTTGGCGCTATATAAATAAAACTGAATCGAAATGGATTGAATTGAATTGTCAAGTCTTATTCTAAAGCCTTAAGCTGACCATTTTGTCTGTGGCCACCTCGGCCCGCTAAAACCAGATGCCATTGTGCATATGACTCAAACCTCAGTGACTCTTGTCTTACATCAGCTACTTCTCAGTCACAGGGCAGCCATCCTGGACCCTGCACTATTATTTATTTGGCTTTAATAGGGACCAAAATTTTGAAAATGTGAACATCAAATTCTATTCAGTAAAATCTGAAGCCAGCAGTTTTAGCAACAAACACAAGTGTTCACTGCGATTATAAATCAAGTGAACAATGCAAACACATTTTCTCATAGGTTTCTTTAAAATCGAATGTATTTCTGCAGCCAGATGCGTCACCCTGTGTTAGGTGTCTTTACTTTTCAGACCTGTACTCTATTAACAACTTTTATACACAGTCTATGGATATCTTAAACTCGTTGCATGGTGTTTGTTAGCTGATGATTGTTTAGTACGTTTTAGATGTATTTATCTTAATAAAAACATGATCTCATTAAAGAATATTGTACAGCGTCTGTACAAAGATGACATAAAATAGAGTCAAGTGAGGTTCTGAAATCAGCCTACATTACATGAACCATCACTTCTGGTGTACCACTAGACAAACCAGAAGAACTAACACGAACGTCATGCTCTGATACATTTGCGGTTTATTCAAACAAGACTTGAAGATTCCTCTTACGGTGAGGCACGTTGTCTGCGACCTTTGCATATTACTGCTGACATATTCAACGGTCTGATTGAACAGCGATACTGGATTCAGGTTCAGGGTTTCTGAGGATGTGGCGGTTTTTCTGGAGGTTTTTACTTGACGCCAACCAGTCTGACAAGCACAACCCATTCAATAAAAGCGAATTACCTCAAGAAAGATCTACTTAGAGTTCAGCTAAGCTTCATTTATATAGCACCTGTTCGCAAAAACAGTCACCTCAAGCTGATTCATAATGTAAGCTAAAAACCCCGGACAATCTGACAACATAACCAAGCACTTAGCGATAGTGGGGAGCAAGAACTTCAACACCAAGAGACAACTGGTAGAACCAGTGATGTGTAACGATCAACCGCGACTAGTTACGGGTGAGGGAAAGGACCATAGAGACCGCAAACAACAGTCAAGAAACAGAAACTGGGGGGAAAACACACAAGAAAACTGTTTGACAGGGTTATGTTACCACTGTTAGCTAGAATGAACCTAAATAACTTTTAAAAAGAAAAAAGTAATAATATTATATTTTCGAGTGACAAACTTCGTTAATATCATGCTGGATGGATTAAAATGTTCTCTAATTCTTGAATTTTTAATTTTTTCTTTTTTTTGCCCATGTCTCATGAAATTAAGAAATTTGTTTTATGTACCCTGAACTTTTCCTTCGCACACTCCTCGTCACTCATTTCCACACACACACAAGGTAAAGTCATTTTAAAACTTACCAAGCAGAAGTAGTTCCTTCCCAAATCCCATGCTGAATAGGAAAACAGTTCCACGCAGAAGTTTACTTTTGAACTATCGCGACTATGAATGAAGTGAAAATCTGGTGGCTGTCCGCTCACAAGGTTCAAGAAAAAATGTTCAGGTCCATAAAAATCGAAAAAGTATCTGAGTGAAAAAACAAACGCTGATCACTGAAAAGAAACGTCCTTTTTGTACAAGGTATTTTTACTTGTGGGGGGAAAAACAAGAATGAACCTTCACCAGCTTTCTTCCTCCCTCAGATTCAGACTTTCAGCCTGGGCATGGCTCACGCTCCACTCCCCACCCCTCGCTCTCTCTCGCGCGCGCGAGACCTCTCTCTATCTCAGTCTCTCTCACACACACACACACACACACACACACACACACACACTCTCTCTCTCTCTCTCTCTCTCTCTCTCTCTCTCTCTCTCTCCTTTCTTTCTTTTCATTTATCAGCGTGGCCCTGTCTCCCTCACACTGCTCTTTCTTGTACTTTTCTTTGACTCTGTGTCTTTCCACATGAATACGTTTCTCACACTGGCACATATCACATTGCTTGCACACACAACCCCCCTCTGTCTACACCAGCTTTCACATTTCCCCCTACGCTCCAGTGGCCTCTATTTCAGGAGCTATTCACATGGGAGACAGAAAAGGAGGGGAGGGGGGGGGGTGAAGAGAGGGCGATGACTAACACTCAGCCTAAACAGCTGCTGCTGTACTTGAGTTTTGCCCGTAAGTAATCTTATATCCGTTCCCATTCTCCTCCAAGTCCTACTCTGCTCTTCTTCTACATTTTCTTCTTTGCCTGCTCAGCATTCAGCCCTTCACCCAGTTCCACTGAGCCCTCTGCATTTTCTCAACCCCCCCGAGACTGCGAGAAAACAGACTGGAGACAGATAGAGTGACCTCTGTTAAAATGAAATCCACCACACAAGCATAATGCTGTGGTTCACAGAAAACAGCAGGGGTTTGACAACAGCTTTACATTTGATAAAGGCATAAATGCTTTTTTTTGTTAGAATTAGTCTCTTACAGCTGAGGGCCCTTGCAAAGGTTACACCCTCTCTCATCACTTCATTTCATCCAGGCTTGGTTATTGCAATAGCCTTTATTTGGGCATCAGCCAGGCTCTGCTTTCCCATCTGCAACTTGTCCAAAATGCAGCAGCTCGACTCCTAACGGGCACACACAAACAAGACCATATTTCCTTAGTTTTGGCTTCCAGGCACTGGCTCGCAGTGTGTTTTACAATTAGTTTTTAAGCTTTTGCTTGTCTTTTAATCTTTAAATGGGTTAGCAGCTTCTTATCATTCTGATCTGTTAACTATGCACACTCCCAGAAGATTACTGAGCTCAGCTCACCAGATGTTTCTGGTTATATGGAGAAGCAGATTAAGGCACAGAGGAGCTCAAGCCTTTGTTGTAGCTGCCCCTAAACTTTGAAACAGCCTGGTCCTTCACATCACGACTTAAGCAACACTCGGCATCTTCATAGCCTGCTTGAAAATTCATTTTTATTCCTTGGCATTGAAACCAGACTTGGCATTTGTTTGTCTTCTGTTTGTTTTTCTTGCTTTTATTCTTTTAGTTGTACAGAACTTTGGTCAGTGTTTATTGTTTTTCAAACATTAAAAAACAAAAATGACTTGACATTAAAATCTATCATGTAAAGAAATAATTTCTTTAACTAGAAAACACGTGGGGGACAGTCTTTTGTAGCTGAGTGCTCTGTATCTTCATTAGTAATATAGGATCATAATATAAACATGTGAGTCCTACAGGTCCCGCCTTTAACAAGAATCAGAATCACATACTAAGACTGTTAGGGTTACTGCAGTGTAGCATCTCGAACCAGCTTCCAGCTTCCAGGCACATGATCCTGATCAAGAAAGTGATTTTTGTTAAATCAGTTTTATGATCATGTTTTGGAAATGTTTGGAAAATAATACAATAATGCACACTCATCTTTATATCTATATTATTGCTTTTAATATCTTCCCATACACACTGCTTAGCAAATACATTCTGAACCATGACATGTTACACACTGACACTTAGTCAGGGAAGCATTATTATCATATTGTAAAGGTATATCCCCTTAGCTTTATTTTCCGATGCACTGACTGCAAATATGAAGACAGAAACCTTCAAAAGTTTGCCACAGGTAACAGCTGGGGGTGGAAAACAGCAGACCACAAGATTATGTAACCAGTTTGACTTTTTTTCCATTTCATTTTACTTTCTTTTTGACTCTACTGCAGCTCTATAATTAGGTTTGGGCTTTAGTTAGGTATAGAATTGACTGATTGCATTTAGCCATCAAACCATGTGTTTATAGGTTTAAGGGAAAGAACATTAAAATACACGCTTTCAACTTAAACCTTAAACTTTTGCAAACTTTTACCATCTGCAACACACTTCTTTGATTTTACCTTGGTTACCCAGGTTTACACATCCTTGGTTACCATGGGTACACGTTCTACAACCATAACAACACCTGTGGAGCCCTTAAACCCACAGTGTCATTGCATGGTTTTCTGATTTCAATGATCTCTGGTTTGGTCCTATTGAAGTGCCTTGAAGATTGAAAAATACAAACTACAACTACAGTTAACTCCATTTTTTATCAGTAACACATTTATCAAAACTTATCAAGCCACATTCCCCAACTGGGTAATGTGGCTGTTACTTGTTTTGTTTTGTTTTATATACATAGGTTAGTCTATCACACAAACATGCACTCTCACTCGCAATGATACATGAGGGGACTTTTTTGAGGTTATCTTTTCCCCGTATGTTCCCCGGGTGTAACACTATTACCTTGAAAAAAAACAAAAAAAAAAACACTCCGACAGAAAAATATATTGCCACCAGTCAGCACCCAATGAGGTACACAAAGGACACTTGTGATGACAACACAGAACATCGCACTAAGATGCACATATACAAAAGCTGTGACAGAGGTGTGAAACCCACAGTTGAAAAGGGGGAACGAAAGATTTAGATCTGTACTGCAAATACTTTAGAGATTGTTTTCATGGTTACTGGACAGTTAACAGAAACAGTGTCCACACTGATGGAAATCTCTTAGTGTGCGGCACAGATAGCAGTCGTAGATAACCAGTTGCCGCTTCCTGTTGCATGCAGCGACAAGTCCACTTTCCATGACGAGATAGTTGAAAAATCTCTGCTTGATTCACACTGAAAGTAAATCTCATTGATGTGACCTGTTTTCCTGCCTTTGGTCTCTTGTTCTCTTACTGTCCCGGTCTTCTGAAGCATCATCTTGACTCTGCATCTTCATATTTCCTCATATTCTCACAGACAAATGAGGAGACACTTGGAGACAGACAAATCACACACACATGTAGGCAGGAAGAGGATGAGAGAATCCAAGTTCATGTCCCTTCAGCATCTAGAGTAAACAAAAGTTTAAGTAAAAGCAGATGCGATGTGAGTTTTTCTGTGTGCGTAGGGTGGAAGTGTGTAGGCAGGGTGCACTGACCTGTTTAAAGGTTGTTCGTTCCTGTCTGTGCCTCACAGACATGAAAGAAGAGTGTCAGCCTATGAAAATCAGTTGCAACTTAATCTGCAGCTGTATTATTATATACTTTAGTGCTAACATATGGCAAGATCCATTTACCGTGTGTGTGTGTGTATGGGTGGGTGGGTGTTTGTGGGTGTGTGTTGTTGTGAGCATGCGCTTGGCAGCCAAAAAACATTAATCCCAAATGCACTTAATGGATGTCTGCCCATTGTAGCCATCAATCATCCAAAAAGAGAAACTCTATGGGAAAAATGCAATCTGTCAGAGGGAGAGTGATTTTTAAACAAGACGAGCAAATAGCAATGATCAAATGACAGCTCTAAGCTATGTGGTCACAGCAAGTGGTTAGTGGATTCCTTTGGTTGCTTTTAGTGTGTGGCACATTTTCATTTGACCAAAAAAGTGGAAAATGAAACCGTCCCCTGATCGACTATCTGTACTTCTTAAGTATATATACAAGTCTAAAAACTGCTGATTCGTGTACAAATCTAATGCATCCATCTGTAGGCAGCTACCTCATGTAACAGATGCTGTGCAGAAGCTTTTATTTATGACTCCATAGCTATGAGTTTAGGTGTCGCTTTTGAGCATTGTGTGTCTTTTATGACTTTTTGAAGGAAGTTAGACATATAAATATGTCAATATTAATGAAATAGAGATAAAGAAGTTGGTCATAACTTCTCTCTAATACTGGAAAAGAGGAAGATTTTGTTGTTTGGAAAACAGCTTCAGTTCAGCCTGTGAAAACAGCAGGCTTCAAATATAACATTAGCTTGAGAAGCCATAATTGTAAGAGTAAAAGTGGAGGTTTTAATTGCGCTGGCCATTTACAAAAAAGAAGCACTTTTAGTTGTTTTATGAGAACTGTAACTAAAAATAACTGTCAAAATAAGTGATTGGTGACTTGTTTTTAGAAAGACTTTGCTGGAAGTCAGAATACCACTGTTTTTCGAGAAATCCCGAGATTAATATTTCTTTTTACAATAATAAATGTCCCTGAACTATCCCTTAGTTATGCTGCTATAGCCAGGGGCTGCTTGGGAACTTCACATTTGCACTTCTAACTAACTCTTCTTTCTCCCAGAGTCTTTGTTTCATCCTTGTTTCTCCATAGTTTCTGCTTTCCTCTTCTCTTTACACTCATCCCCCAGAGCTGGCTGCCTGTGACAAGGACCTGACGCACACACAGGCAGAATTGTAGGGTGAGCATCCATGTATTTAGAATACCAAGACACAACAACACTAAATCACACTCTCACGCTTCCGTGTCTCCAGTCCAGTTCAGCTCTCCTCATCCGGTCTGAATTGGCTCCTAAAATAGGGAGCATAATTAGACAATCAGTCCCAGCTTCTCTGCCAGCCACCCTAGCACTGCCCCCTGAAGCCACTGCACCTCTGCAGCAGAGCTGAAGACCACCACCCCCCTTTCCTGAGATTTCTGTAACAGGGTTTGTGCTTGCTCATAGCAGATGATATACTTATTGGGGTTTTCTCGCCTTATCTTGCAAAATCAAGCATCTTCAGGCAACTACTGTTGTGAATTGGAGCTATAAAAATATACTGAACTGAATTAGAACATGAACTAGATCTCCTGTGTTTTTATGACTCTGAGTCATACCTGTCAGACATGTGGTATTAAAGTCAACAAACACAGGACTGAAACTTGACATAATTCATAATATTGAATATAATTTATGATTTTATTTTGGTTTTGCTTTAATATGGCTATGGATTTTTCTAGACTTTTTCACCATGGACTCCCCTCCTACTTGAGGGTGCATGGGAGTTTGCCCAACCAGTCTACATGTGTTTTGTGGACTTAGAGAAGGCATTTGACCATGTCCTTCGGGGGTCCTGTGGCGGGGGAGGGGGGCTCTGGGGGTATTGCGTGTCTGGTCCATTGCTACGGGCCATTCGATCCTTATACAACCGTTGCAAGAGCTTGATCCGCATAGCCGGCAATAAGTTGGACTCGTTCCTGGTGGGTGATGGGCTCCGCCAGGGCTGCCCTTTGTCACCAATTCTGTTCATAATTTTTATGGACAGAATTTCTAGGCATAGCCAAGTGGCAGAAGGTTTTCACTTGAGTGTCTCAGAATCTCATCTCTGCTTTTCGCGGATGATGTGGTTCTGTTGGCTTCGTTGGGTGATGGCCTCCAGCTCACTTTGGAATTTACCGGTCGATCTGCGTCCCTACCCTCACCTATGGTCAGGAGCTGTGGGTAATGACCGAAAGAACGAGATCGCGGATACAAGCGGCGGAAATGGGCTTCCTCCAAAGGCTGGCCTCTCCCTTAGAGATAGAATGAGAAGTTCGGCCATCTGAGAGGGGCTCAGAGTAGAGCCGCTGCTCCTCCACATTAAAAGAAGCCAGTTGAGGTGGTTCGGGCATCTGACAAGGATGCCTGCTGGGTAAGGTGATCTGGACATCCTCCCACCAGGAGGAGGCCCCGGGGCAGACCCAGGACACGCTGGAGAGATTATATGTCTCGGCTGGTCTGGGAACACCTTGGTGTACAACCCGGACAAGCTAGAGGAGGGAGGTGTCTGGGGAGAGAGAGATCTGGGCTTCTCTGCTTGGGCTGCTGCCCCCGCGACCAGGCCCCATTTGGAAGTCTCAATCAGAGGGATGAAGTTCATGTCCAAAAGAGTAGTATAGAGAACACAAACAAAGGAAAACAGACACAGAGAGAAATTCTAAATTTTAATTTCAGGATAGAAGTCACACATGGGAAAAGAGGGAACATAAGGAAGCAGGGTTGTATCGACTGAGAAGAGTGACTGGATACAACACTTGCATTACTATTCAGAATGGGGTTGTTTGGCGTTTGAGATTATATAATACAGCAGTCGGCTGTAACAGATTAGTGAACAGGTGATTCAGCTGTGCCGCTTGTTATATATAATTAACATTGCTTTGAAATGACAGCTCAAGAGTTAGAATTTCCTATTTTGTTAAATTGCTGTTGTATCAACTCTTCACTCCTCATGTCTTCCTCACGTCTGCTGGGAGGTGAGGAGAGGGAAAAAGAGGATTTACAATTAAGAGCGTGCAATTTAAGAAATGAGAAGAGGGAGCTCTCTCACATTTGGTGAGTAGGTGTAAAACTTGGGTGACAAATTTTGCAAAGAACCAAAATCCCCAAAGCACTAGCTACAGGAAGCTAACATCTCTTGTAGCAATGAAGCAAGCTTTGGTAATGTGCAACCCTTTAATATTAAGCCAGAATCATTTGATCAGAGCAGCTTTAATAGCCTTTTGTCATGCTTAAAGGATTGATTGATTAATTAACAGCTTGATTGTGAAAGAAAACCAAAGTGCAACATGAGCAATAAATAGAAGTTGTTAACTAAACTGTATTTTAAATATAAAATTGTATTTGCCTTTATGAAGGATATGTGCATAGATGTATGTAAAAGACAGAAGTAGCCATTGCGACATCACCCTGTGGTTTTTGAGAACCAAAACCTTAAGAAGAGCTTGGTCATCTCCATGACAACTGCATAAACTTAACAAGTGTGGTTTACAGACACAGAAATCTAGATAAGCAGGAAGATGAGTATGAAAATAAAGTTTTAATTCATTGAAATTTTGTCAGGAAATCCTGACTTGCAAAAAGGAGACGCTTGAAATTTGGTCTGCAGTCGCTATAACTGAAAAATAGAAAGTATCATAGGTTAGGGGTTTGAAAGCTTTGGCAGCTCACTCATGGTGAACGGAGAGTTGTATTTTAAAAACATATCTCTAAAACGTATCTTATATGCTGATCACAAATTTTAAATAAAAGAAAGCATCAGCGGGCATTTGGGGTCAAAGTGGAATTCACTGCCATGCAGTCTGAAAGTAGAAGCTGCTTCAGTCTTACATCACAGTGGTGCGGTGGAAAGTTTCCTGTGGAAATTTTATAACGGTGTCCACTTACACACACAGACACACACAGATGCAAGCACACACGGGATCTTTCCATATTGAAACAGAGCAAATAGATCATAATCATATAGCTGCAGTTGCTGTTTACATCCTGAGACACATAGCCCTTTTTTTTTATTTCCCACCAGTCCACAGTACCTTTAGACCAAGTGTGTCTAGTTTGTCTTCTGTTTATGAAGCTTGTAGTAGTATGTTTTTTTAAAAAGCGGTTCCATATTGTAGTGCTCAGCTAACAATGTGCCAGAAAGGGCATCAGGCTTTAAAAAAAAAAAAAAATCAGCCACATCAAACATGCAAAGTTACCCACTGTGCCAACCTCTCGTGAAAAAGGCAGATGCCAAAAGTAGCTTTGTAATAAATAAAAAAAACAAAAGCACCGCTGCATGAAACCTGAGTAAAGTCAAGAATAGTTCAAGCTAATGTGAGCTTTAACTTTAGGGCTAATCAGACTGTGCAAGTTGTTACACATTGGAAAAAGTTTGGTTTAAATACTGTAACGTTACCTGTTATGGGCAAATAAACTTGTTATTTTAGGTGTCAGTATTGTAGATGGTAGTTCAGTGCATAGCCATTACTTTAATGGTAGATATTCTGATAATAGCAGTGATTGCAAAGAAAATAGCAGATTCCATTCAGTTCTGATTTTAGTGTTGGGTTACACTCGATAATCAAAGCAATTTACAAAGTGCTTTGTAGTGATTTCAAAAAGGGTTATTTCTGTCTTAGACACAAACTTGTTTACCTGCATGTTGCTGAATTGAACAAGTACAAGTATGAAAGCATGTAATGTACCGTACACGTTGTTTCACACTGACTGTGACCATCATTCTGTGTGCCTCCACTTCTTTTGCTTTTATACCGTGTATTTTTAACCAGAAGTGCAACAACTTTTTTTCACAACTGTGGTTTCCTTTAAGCGCCACAGACGCAAGTGAAAGGATGCAAGTTATACTGACACATGCTCGCACATATATACACACAGCTGTGGTAAAGGTTCTGCAGTAATGTTTGTGTTCGATCTCCCACTGCACTATTGCAGTGCAGAACGAAGTGTTGTCAAATTTGATGCGATTGAGAAGACCTTTTATTATGTGGTTAGAGTTTCAAATGAAGAGGCAAAGGTCGTGATCACAGGTTGCCTTGACACCGGTTCGTATTTACGGAGCAAAAAGCACCAGCTCCAACTTTAAAGCGCAGCCAGAAGGAGCTGGTTGTGCTTTAATTTAAACCACTGCTGGCTGCTGCTGACAACAGCGGTCTCATTTTGTGTTACACCCACCTATAGTTGCCATAGTGTTAAATCTCTTCAACAAATATAATCTAGTTGAAAAGACGGATTATAATTCATCTTCGTTCAGCTAATACAGACATGTGTTTTCTGTGTTATATCACAGTATTTACTAAAGTATTTTCCTTGACTAAGAAAACTGGATGACTAAATCATGGGTGATTATTTTTACTCTTTATGATTAAACAAAGTGGAATCACATCTTGGTCAAGCATTAACAACCCTCAGTGCTATTTGCTTTACTAGTAAAACGATTAAAGCAGATCTCAGAGATGTGCACGTAGGTCTTGTCGGTCTTAAGTCTGAATGTGGGCTGACTGAAATGTAAAAACACTTCTAAAACTGAGAACAGAAAGCGCTAAAAGCTGAGAAGTGTGCATGGAGACAGGGCACATGCAAATTGGGATGCAAAATAACCTGTTAGTCATTTTTCAAAGTAACAGCATTGCAAGTGCAGTCCTGTGCAGCTACTGTACAGCCTGTTTATTAAAGCTTTTATCCCTGAAAACGATCGCCTCCTCTTGAAACCAAAGCTGATAAGATCCGTGAGAGAAAACCAAAACATTACATAACATTAAAAAAGTTTAGTAGAGTATGTGTTCTCTAGGCTTCATTCACCTAGTTATTCACTGAGAGGACTTCAACATACAGGATTTTTTTTTTTTTTTAAATGCTAAATAATGATTTCTGCACACTATGAGCCCCAACAAGTCAACAGATCTACAAAAAAAAGGCTACTGATGGCTTGAAAATTACAATTGTAAATGGACTGGTTTTTATATGTCACTTTTCTACTTTAATCAGCAACAAATTAACAACAAAATTAAAGTAAATAGGCCACAGTTGCACAGTACAGGCCTTATACTGTGACAGAGAGAATACAGAAATACGTGAGGAATCATATGCCTGACTGGTGTTTTTGTTCTGTGACAGGTGGCTAATGGAAGGAGTGAACAGAAGGATTGATTTCCCAAAGCATTTTTTTATGGCAGCAGGTTTGAATCAGTCTGAGGGAGAAGGAGCTCCGCCACCTCAGTAGTGTGGACTGGAGCGGGTGAGATGGGTGCTCCATGATTGAGAGCAGTTTGTGACCTCCTGTCCCTCACAAACGCCTCAGAATTCTAGTCAGTGATGGTTCCAGTGTGGATTAGTTTGTTGATCCTGCTGGCATCTCTGGCACTGATGATGGATGCTGTTCCCCAGCAGACAACAGCAAAGCAGATGGCTCTCACTACCACAGACTTCCAAGCATGTCACTTCACTTTATACTACGTGTCTCATTCAAACTTTCACACACATTCATTCAAACACTTTTTTGTATGTCTGATTGTTTTCTATTCAACATTCACACTAAACTCAGGACTCATGGTTTTGTTATCTTGCTCAAGGATTTTTTGGGATTCAGACTGAAGCATCCAGGGATTGACCCACCAACCTTCTGATTAGTAGATGACCTGCTGCTCTACCCCTAAATAAGCACACACTCTTAAATATAAACCAGCCTTAAAATGTATTAGTACCTTTTCTAAATTGGTTGGATTAAACTGCTGTGTAGGGATGGTAATCGAGCACCAGTTCTTGTAAACAACTGGTTCCCAGTAGTCCTTTTCCTTGGAATTGTTAGTCTGCTTGCCTGTTGATCCCAATTATTAGTTCCAGTTGTGCTCACACTTAAATCAGTTTGTGTTCAGTTCTTGTGTCAAATAGCAAAAACAGCAGCACAGTCTACAGCGTGGATATGGACATAACTTATTATGACATTGCGTATTTTTAGTGTTCAAAATGATAAGAGTGTGATCGTAAAGTGCAAACTGCACCCAGGACAGAAACAGCTGCAATATACTACAACTTCAACTTTGCCTTATTGCAAGGATGTGCACAGACAACTTTCTAACACTAAGCTAGCCAACCCAGAGTGAATGCCGACGCCAGCCCAGCAGGTAGACCCTGAACTTCAACAGGTAACAAACTGATGAGCAGTCAGGTTGCTGAATCTGTTTCTACCTGCTTGTATTTCTACCGAATAGAATCACTACAGTGAGTGCTTGAAAGTCTCTTAGTGCTTGTTTAGGTCTTTGCTTTGTTCATACCTAAATGCTAAGAGAAAGATTATATGTGTGTCGTCATTAGGATAGGGGTTTGTGTTGTGTGCAGGGCTGTAGCCTCAGGTTTATATTGTTAAATGGTAATTATGAGTGTTATGTTTGTTTCAGTTATTTTACAGAAAACCATGAAAGTAATGTAACGAGTAGTATAATTAATTACTTTCTCCTGGGAGTAATTGCGTAATAATTATTACAAACTAAACACCAGCAACATGCACAAACATCAACACTGCATGGAATCCATTTGTACAAATGTAATGTTTTTGTTATGCTGCATAGCAATGGTGATGACTGTCAAAGCAGAAACCAATGAGACTCTACAAGATAATTGCTAAGGGGTTGAATCAATAAGTAATTTTTATAATGGAATCGGAATCACTAAATTCTTATTAATTCCCATCCCTACTGCTGCGTACCGATATTTTAGATGGTGATGATGTTTACCAATTGCATTTTCAAATTAAATAACACAGTCACTGATATTAATCTAATCATTACTTGATAAGATCTCATTTCTGTTCTCTTGCAATATTTATATGGTAAGTGATAATTTGCTTCTGATAGGCATTATTATCAAGACAACTTGACATTTCCTGCACAGGCAGAGCAAGACTTTTCATGCTTCTGCAAGTGCTAATATGGTCAACAACACAGCAGCCTAAAACAACCTGAGCAGGTTAAAAATATAATTGATTACACAGTGAACAACTCAACAAAATCATATATCGTTCATCCGGATCAGAAAAAAAAATAAAGAATTATTATCTAGTTTACAGGAGACGTCTCTCTACAGGGATTACTGCTTTTTCCTCAGAAAACATTTCAGTTCATTTATACAAGATGATTTAGTGAGATTAGCATACACAGTATATTATTGTAACATCCTGGTGTACAAACAGGAATGTCTTATTGACACAAAGTGAGATCAGACAGCGTTTGTTAGTCTGCGCTCTGGTATTCATCCCAGCTCTGGAGCCAACACTGTACAGGAACTCCATTCATTATCGCCACATTAGTCAGGCTTCCTATGGCCTAAAGAAAATGTTTTTGGTTTATTTTTTTTCCCTTTCCTGCTAACTGCAGCCACTTTACAGCTTATCCAGGTTCACCGGAGGGAAACCCTAGCAACAAACTTGCCAGGCGCCCCTTTTCCACCTATTATTTCCTGGGGAAGCTCTCCCCTCATAGGTTCCTTCCTGAATGAGTGGGATTTACAGCTGGAAGATTATATTTCTCTATCCAAAACCAGTACCATTTCTCACTGTTGAAAGGAAAATTAATATTTGGGTGTGTTTTCCTCTCTGTGTGCACTAATATAACCTTTTTGTGTTATCCTCTCCTCACCTCTTAAGCCTAACATAAGCAATGTGTGGTCCAGGATAGACATAGGACGCCTGTCCAAGCCTCCTCGAATGTAAACCAATCTGATGCTTCTTAAATTGTGACAAACTCTCTGTTTGAATGTGTGCGCACATCACTTTGGTGGGACGTCAGCTGGAGCCCTACGAACTTCTCTGTTTATATTACATAACATGTGACTATGTCTATTTAACATGTATACAAACACATACAGAGAAAGACAGAGATTAGATTTAATAGAGAGTTTGCACTATTTCACTAAAAACATCTTCTCCTCTTTTCCACCTAAATGAATCTTTATCAGCCTATATTGGGGGGCGGGGGGTCTTCCTCAGCTATCATGTTTATTGCTTTTATTTTGTCTTCTTCATCTTCCCTCCCTGACTTGGCCTCTCTGTGAAGTGAGGGGGCGGAATGAGGTGATAGAGGGCAGATGTTTCCTCCCCAGCTTTGAAGAAGCTTGTAAAGATCAGGAGAGAAACTATCACTATCGGGGTATACGCCTGTTACG
This sequence comes from Oreochromis niloticus, assembly GCF_001858045.2. Taxonomy (NCBI): domain Eukaryota; kingdom Metazoa; phylum Chordata; class Actinopteri; order Cichliformes; family Cichlidae; genus Oreochromis; species Oreochromis niloticus. The sequence goes on along the minus strand of NC_031971.2, from coordinate 30,732,805 downwards.
CCACAGAGGCTGGGCGTTTTTACGAGGGAACCCACAATCGCATGCAGCAGATATAGAGTTGATTCTGGCAACAGTTTTGGAAATGGTAGCTCACTGCTCAACCTTGTGCTGCAGCTGCAAACCCTAAATGTCGACCTAACGCCTCATTACGCCAGAGCTGCTTTAACGTTTTTACAACAGCGCAACCACTGATGCGTCCTTTTGCAACATGTTTGAACACACAGCCCTTTGTTCAAGAGGGAGTGGTAGTCCTTCTGTACACAAAGCGCTGCCATGATCTTCCTGTAGCCATACGGGAATCAATACTGTGATAGCGCAGTGTGTCACCTGGCACTCCTTTGGCTAAGGGTGTGAGGCCCTAATGGAAATGTATGAGTGCAATAAATCCACATACTGCCACCATGTGGTCAAGGAAGTGACTGGGAAGTGATACCATGGTCACAAGGCAATCTCATGCCAAAATGATGACATGAAAACCTTGTGTTTGGGGAGTTACGTGAAAACCTTGGGTTTCACAATTTTTTAAAAGCAAGGTGCTGCTATTGCAACATTTTCTTCTGTAACTCGCACTATTAGTGCTGAAACATACACAAGTGAAAATACAAAAATGAAGGCGATCAAGCACAAAACTCCAGAATACTGAAAAAACTACCAAACATTCCAAAAGGGGAAATACAAGCAAAAAAAAGCACATAAACAAATATGCTTCCCTGGAAATGCTCCATGATGCACAAGGGAGTGAATGACATGACCTCGTGGCAACTTAGAAACTTAGGAGTCCAGACTCAAAGGTCTATTTACAGTTGGTCTTGCAATTACACTTTAACACAAGCTCAATGTACTGTGACAAACTAATCTGAATTGAAAGGGTCAAATGCAGTTTTTTTTCAGGAACTGATTTTGTAATTGACAATAGGTAAAATAAAATAGTTGACTAGTTATCCCAACATGCAGCTGCTCACAATTACATATGTTCAGATATAAAAATGAGCATGTTTTTTGCATAAATGTTGATAACACATGTTGAAAATTGATATTTTGTACTCTTTTATATATTAATAACAAAAATTAAAGTAACAAAGGAGCAATTTTAGAATTAAAAAAAAACCACTGTTCATGTGATATCCAAATTAAGCACATCACTTCCTCTTAGGTCCCAGAAAAAGGGGATGCAGGAGTCATGCTGCCATTGCTGACAGCATTGTTTTATATAGTTGAGTGCCCATTCTTTCTGAACTCATGACCATGGCATCACTGAAACAACTGTGGGAAACTCTTTAGATCTGGACACAAATAAAGCAAAGGTCACGACCGTGTGACATCATCAAAACACATTCTTGGCCCAGACTCGTGAGAATTCATATGCTAATTATGAGAAATCTGTGCCACTGGTCAAGTGGCTTAAAGAACAAATAGTGACGTGAGGACATTTCATGTTTTAAAATGTTAAAAGTCATTCTCTCTCTGACTTCGTAATAGTGTGAAGAAAAAAAAACACTTTTCTGAACATTATTAAATGTTTAGTGTGTGAATGTGTGCGTGAATGGGTGAATGACTGGGTATGTAAAGCGCTTTGGGGTCCTTAGGGACCATAAAGGCGCTATATAAATACAGGCCATTTACCATTTACCATTTTAAACTCTGTAACGGAAGATGACCAGATTTCATATTTGGTCGGATATGAATTGGTGACATCTTTGGTTTCTTCCACACTACATATAGTATGAGTCTGGAGACACACAGATGTGAACGGGCTGCACAGCTGCTATGTTGTAATTTTAGTTTCAGCTATTTTTTCTGTGCATTTTCATATTTTTTATCATTTGTCGATCTTAATCTGAAATATATTTCCTCCTATGTGGTTTCGCTCTCGTATGTTTTTCCCCTTCAGAAGGCACCCTAATGTCTACACAGTCATTTTTACAAGCAATTTTTAAAAACATGCATAGCAAATGAGTGGTTTAACTGTTTATAATTGCATTATTATAGCTCAAAAGATGCATAGTCCTAATTTAAGTACACTTCAGAAAAAAAATATTTCTTTTAGTACAGATTAGACACAGATTAGACAATTTTGTTTAATATGGTATACAATGATTTGATTCTTAACAAAGGCTTTTATAATGTTTTGTACATTAGATCAGGAGCATTTTCTATCTCGTATCGTTGCATTTTGACAGTGTAAGCTAAGCAGATGACAAGAAGGGAGGAGGACAGTGTGCAGATGCATTCCACTAGAAGAAAACACTCCCACACATACATGCTGTTAGCTGTCAGTAGATGCAGAGTTCCAGTAAAAGCTTCCTGAAAGCTGATATGAGACAACAACAATAGTAGGGGTAAAATTTTTCTGCAAAGAAGAAAATTAGCCCAACATGCCTAGTAATACCAAATGTTTAAATGTCAGCATAATTTGCTTAATCAAACATCTAAGTAGATGAATCTATTAAATATTTTCTCTGGTTTCTTTGAATTAAACACCAGAGCATCATCAGCATTACGATCCATTCTTGCACAAGGTGTAAGCACTGCATAGATGTTTACCAGCGAGACACGCTGAGTTTTCTTAAGCTGCAAATAAAACAAAAAAGCAAGATAGCATTAGAATCTAAAAGAAAGAGATCATTTGTAGTCATGAAACCGCTCACTTTAAACTCAGCTCACCTCTTATGATCACTCTGGTTGTAGCCTCAGTGGAGCCAATGTGGTTTGTGGCCACACATTTGTACGTTCCACTGTCGCTTTGTTTAACTTTGGCTATCAGGAGCTTTCCGTCGTTTGTGAGCTCTGCTGTGGGGGACAGGCTGGGCCGGCCCACCCGACTCCATGTGAACTGAATGGGATGAGTGCCGTGGGCAAGGCATTGCAACTGTAGTGCATCTCCGGGTTGGAGCCTCACCTGATCGGGTAGGATGGTGGTGTATGGGGGTGCTGTGTGGAGAGGAGAAAGATACAGTTTTGCTTACCATGAGTAGTGGCAAGGACTGAATGTGTGGGATCTGTGTTTAAATATCCTTATGTCCACTCACTCTCCACCTCCATATCTGAGTAAGCTTCACTGTAGCCATGTATGTTAGTAGCGTTACAGATATATTGTCCCGAGTCTTGGCGCCCCACGCTGGTTAGTGTGAGAACTCCACCATTAACTGTGTGTTTCCATGGCAGTGGAGCTCGTAGCTTGGACCAGGTGATAACAGGAGGAGGGGAACCTAAAAGGGAAGATTTGAAGGGCAAAATGAAAACTGAAAAGCAGAACTATGAACCATCTAAAATATGAGCATTATAGGCATCTTACCACTGGCCTGACACTCTATTATGACTGTATGTCCCTCCACTGCTGTAATTTCAGTAGGGGTCACTGAAGCTACCGGCGATCCGGGCTCCCTCTCGACAATGATTTCAATTTTGGCCTCAGTCATCCCCTCAGTGTTTTCAGCGAGGCAAATATAAACTCCCGAGTCATCTGGATGTATCGCAGGAAACTGAGAAAACAGAATATCATTTCCTTTTTCATTCATTTGAACTATTTTTCTAGCCTAAATGTGAAAATCAGTTTAACCAAAACTTGAGCACAAGTTAGTATTTCACCTTGATGGTGTTGACATCATTTTCTTCAGCGGTAACCAGCTTCAGGGTGGAGCCTTGGCGTTTCCAGGACAGCGTGGGATTTGGCCTGCCTTGGGCACGGCATTCCACCGACACAGCCTCACCTTTCCTGACTCTCAGCGGCCCCGAAGGTGTTAGTCGTACTTTAGGTGCGTCTAAAAGCAAGAAAGGGATACACTACAGATACTGAAAACTGTAAATATGCATTTTTTCCTTTATACTTTTTTAATTTTTTACAAAAGACTGACAGCAAACAGTTGGTTGTGTATGCCTACAGCACTGTAATACATAGTTTGCTCCTATATGATGTTGGTGCCAGTGCAGAACCAGTTCTGCTTTGGCTCCTTTAAAAGAACCAGCCCACATTTCAATATAATGTTACATAGAATTTAATAGCAGACCTTGAACTAATTTGTGAAGAAAATCATATCGTATCTTTGAGAGAATTTGTGGAGATAGTGGTTCCCTATACTGTTTCCAGCATCGGGTCCCAACGCTGTCTGATGTCACCACCAGCACCAGTCTTTTTACTCAGCGAAACCCTAAACATTTTATTTTTAACAGTATTTCTTCCTAAAGTTTCATTAAATACTAATTTACCCTTCATTAACAAAAGTTATTGTAAATTTTTACAGGGTTTTGTGTCATTGAAAACATCTGCATATAAAATGTGTTTCCAGGGAACCCACGCTTTCTGGTTTTGCACAGTTGGGAAAAACTGGACTTTGAATACAAGCTCACATTTGACGGTCAGCATAACGTTGGCGGTGCTGCGGCCGGCAGCGGAGGATACCACACAGCGGTACTGCCCATGGTTTCCAGGTACAGCGTTAACAACCGTGAGCACAGACCCATCAGGACCGACTTTTACGTTATCTAGAGGGAAACGGAGACTTAAGTTAGACCTTACAAATGCTGTACAACAGTGATTGTTTTAACATGCTGTCTGTCCTGACCTGGTAATGCTTGGTTGTTGGCCTTCTTCCACTGTACCTCGAGTGGCCGTGAGTTAGAGTCTGTCAGTTTTACAATGCACCTAAAACTGACAGACTCTCCTTTGTGCACAGTAGCAGCTCGTGGCTCCACTGAGATGACAGGAGCCTGACCAGCCACTGCACAGAGAAACACAACTATCAGCACGCACAGTAAATACATACTTTAATTAAATAAACTTTGTGGCCACACACTTTATTTATTCATTTATGTATTTTAAGTAATGAATCTGCAATGACTTATTGTTCAGGCAGTCTTTTTTCTCAGAATATAAACATAATAGTGCTTTCATTGTTTATTCAGTTATATTCTATTTAGGAAATAATTGGCTTGGACATTAAATGTAGGTTGCAGTGTTTGTGCTGCTTTAAGGTCATATTAGCAACAGGTCACTGAGGTTGCTGTAGAGTTTAATGACTCCTGGCCAGTGTTCATGTTCAGAGTTGCCATTCAGTGTTAATTAAATTGCTGTTCCTGTAGCTATACTAGATCTCGATGTAGTGTCAGTATATTGCAAAAAACTCTAACTTTTATCACAAAATTCAAAAAATAAACCAGGTTATTTATAGTCACTTTGTGTGAATTATTAATTATTATTATTATTAAGTCATCCAAACTAATATAAAGTACATTTATAAAGTGCAGATATATGAAATTCTTATCCGTTATGTTCATTTTACTGCTCAACTTAATTAATGGCTTATTTCAATTCTTCATTCTTGCATTTTTCTAGGAACTGAGTTTGAATACTTTTTATGTTTTTTTAAATGTAAATAAAATCTTATGAATTTTATACTGCGTGCAAGAATACACGTACGTCTTTGTGAACCTTTTGACACATCTGGGTAAAACACAGAGTAAACAAACGCGAGCCCAAAGCAAACAACCCGAGCAAGTACTCAGATGGAACGGGCAGTCGATGACGAAACAACAATGTACAAAAGATTTTTCTCAATGAAGACTTTGCTAAATAACATTGTTAGATGTGTTTAATTTATCTAACTCACACGTGGAGTTTGAGATAGCTGTCGCTTATATTTAAGTCTGGGGAGAAAAAAGTCTGTTTCAACAGTTAATGCCCGTCAGTATTTTGGTTAGAAAGTCCTTTTATCGTACAGAGTAGTTCCAATGGGAACTACTGCAGTCTGAGAATAATCCCCAGTGAATCTTGCAGGTATTTTCAGTCCGGTGGGTTCAATCTTGTTTCAGTTAGGCCTTTGAAGTTCTTAAACAGACACTGTGTTGCCATCTTCCAACAAATGCCTTTCTCCTCTTTCATTAAATCAAATGAAATGACTCACCTGAGTATATTAGAGAGAACAGGATCAGAGCCCCACGTGATAAATCCATGATGAACCCAGAGCAGACTAACTTTCTCCGCTGTGCAGCCTCACTGTCTGTCTTTCTGTCTGTGCCTCTTATCACTTTCAACCTTTAACCCCTTACCAACCCCTTACCCTATTCAAATATCCTCTACAAATGCCAGTCAGCTATTAAATGGTTATATTTTTGCAATCTTTTTCAGTTAATTATTTTCTGATTCTGGTGACCTGAATGATATGTCTTTTGAGCCGAGACCACGCCAACTAAAATAATTAATTTCACAAAGCTGACAAGCGCTGAACTTGCAGGAGATATATGGGGAAAAGCACCGAAATTAGATTTAGTGACTGCGTAATTATTTATAAGTCTGTCGACTACAGGAGGACTGTGATTTTACTGCTATGCTTTAGAGGATTATTCAGCTTTCCAAGAAAATAACATCCCTGCAGTGAAAAGCTCTCCATGTGTCTGTATTGATTGGTGAGCTTGGTGATAGTGATGATGAAACTGATTTTTGAGGACTGTGAAAACAGAGCTGCCCTTGTTTTTGTACTGTCTGCAGATAAAGACAGTCATTTATATGCAATGTCACCAGATATCACTCATAAGAATATTATTGTTTGTCATATTAGATAAGCTCATATCAACATTTTAATATATAACTCCAATAGAACTACTATTGGAATAACAAGCTGGTGGTTTTTATTGCATAAAATATAAAATGCCATAAATAATGAGTAACATATTTCCAGATCAACAAATTACTGTAACTAAAGCAGAAGAAAAAACAGTTTTAAATTACTTAAATACTAAAAAACTAACATTCCACATTATTAGCATGGCCATTTATCATACAGATTATCGATTACACTGTGTAGCACTCACTTCATTATCAGATACTCCACAGCAGCAGTCCACCCTGGCAGCTCTCACTCTCCAACTTAATCAGTTTGTCCTCTTCCTCAAATGTCTTTTGAGGACTGATTTTCTAATCCTGGAAGAAGACATTTTCACAACATTCTCCTGTTTTGAAATGAACATTAAATTAGCCAGAACATTAAAACCGTGATCAGTATACAGTTCTGATCTGGATGATGTGATTGCAGGTATATGGGAACGTCTGATTCACTTTTTCAGTGAATTCAGTTCTGCAGTTAATCAATCAGTATGCTTTAGTTTGGCACAAAGAAGTCACAACTTCTTTTTTACTAACCTGTATGTGTTCAGCTGAAATCCTTATCAGACATACACACTAGTAGTCAAAAATTTGGACACAGTTTCTGATTTAATGGTTTTTCTTTCTTTTTATGACTATTTACATTGTAGATTCTCACTGAAGGCATCAAAACTATGAATGAACACATATGGGAGAATGTAGTAAACAAAAAAGTGTGAAATAACTTAAGCATGTTTTATATTTTTGGATTCTTCAAAATAGCCACCCTTTGCTTTGATTACGGCTTTGCACACTCTTGGCATTCCCTTGATGAGCTTCATAAGGTAGTCACCTGACATGGTTTTCCAACAGTCCTCAAGGAGTTCCCAGAGATGCTGAGCACTTGTTGGCCCTTTTGCCTTCAGTCTGTGGTCCATCTCATCCCAAACAATCTCACTGGGTTTAGGTTACTGTGGAGGCCGGACCATCACTCTCCCTTTTGGTCAAATAACCCTTACACAGCCTGGAGGTTTTCCTGTTGGAAAATACATGACGGTTTTCCATGTTGCTGCAGGATGCTTTGGTAGCCATGCTGGTTCAATCTGTCTTCAATTTTGAATAAATCCCCAACAGTGTCAGCAAAGCACCATCACACCTCCTCCTCCATTCTTCACGGTGGGAACCATGCATGTAGAGACCATCAGTTCACCTTTTCTGCATCGCACAAAGACACGGTAGGTGGAACCAAAGAGCTCAAACTTGGGCTCATCAGACCAAAACACAGATTTCCACTCGTCTATGTGTTTCTTGGCCCAAACAAATCTCTTCTGGTTGTTGCTTTTCCTTAGTAGTGTTTTCTTATCAGCTATTAGACCATAAAGGCCTGGTTCGCACAGTCTCCTCTGAACAGCTGATGCAGAGATATGTGTGCTACTGGAACATTGAGTAGCATTTATCTGGCCTCTAATCTGAGTTGCTGTTAACTTGCAGTTTCTGAAGCTGGTTACTCAGATGAATTTATCCTCAGCAGCAGAGGTGATTCTTGGTCTTCCTTTCCTGGAGCGGTCCTCATTTGAGCCAGTTTTGGGCTTGATGGATTTTGTGACTGTACTTGGGGACACATTCAGAGTTTAAGCAATTTTCCGAACTGACTGACCTTCAGTTTTTAAAGTAATGATGGTGTCACGGTCTGGCAGGCAGACCGTGGGGAATGATGGAGATAGGACCCAAACGCTGGACTTAGTGGAATGAGCAGTGCATTTATTTACAGTGGGGGTAAATGTACACCACACAATAATTCTCCAGAGTGCTCCCTCAACTCCTGTGTTGTGCCTTCTCCCAAGTGCTGGTATTTCGTGCTCTCTGCTTCTGTGCCTACGCACACCCCGTGCGTCCTGCAGTCCCGTGTTCCACTCTCCTGAGGATAAAACAGCAGACGCAGCCGTTATGACACCAACTCAGCAGGCATACACTAAACAGTACTTGAGACACTGACATGGAGTCTAACTCAACGATCCTGCGCCGGAGGAAGCCCCATCGCTCTGTTATGTAGCTCCCCCGACGAGCCTGATCAGAAGCAGGTGTGTGGGAACATAGGCGTGCCCAGCAGCCGGCAGGACCACACCCATCAGGCCTGCAGGTGGCTGTCCTTCATCCTCCAGCCACACCCGTAGACACACACACGAACACACACCAGCATGGAACACAAGAGCACAGTGCTGCAAACATACATCCAATAATAACAATAATGATAATGATAATAATAAAGGTCCACACTGTTCACGGACCCCGAGTCCCCGGAACCGGGTCCATGACAGTTGGACTGTCGTTTGTCTTTACTTAGCTGATTGGTTCTTGCCATAATATGAATTATAACAGCTGTCAAACAGGGCTGTCAGCTGTGCACCAACCTGACTTCTGCACAACACAACTGATTGTGCCCATCCGCTATTTTGAAGATCTAAAATATAAAACACAAGTTTTGAGTTATTTATTATTTTTTTCTTTGCTACATAATTCCATATATCTTCTTATATTTGAAGTCTTCAGTATCTACATTGTAGAAAGTAGTAAAAATAAAGAAAAAACATTAAATGAGAAGGTGTGTCTGAATAAATAAAGAAAAGAGACGCCAAGAGACAATGAAAATTTGTGAGTGTACATGACCTGGTTACAAAGTCCCCAGAGCCCAATTTAGATGCAGTGACATGTGAATGCCCTCTAGTGGTGCGGAGAGTGGATTGCGCATATGAGCAGCACTGAATGTTCTAGAATGAGACCACAATTCCCTTTCCTCATAAAGAAAGAAAGAAAGAAAGAAAGATACAATCATAGTTTCAAAACCTAAAAAGAACAGCATGCATCTTTTATTTTATTAATACAGCATTAAGATGAAAGGTCCACATCTGGTTTAACACCACATGCAAGCTCTAGTCCTTTTTTTTAAGTTATTTTCATTTTATCATTAAAAAGATAGTAGTGTCAGCACAAACAAAATGTGAGAGGTTAAAAAGGAATCCCAGAAAGAGGTGTACAAATGCACCACAAATCCAAATAAAAGAAAAGCTTTGGGGAAGATTTGCCCGTGTCCGTTTGTGACGCCACTTGATGCTGGCCTCAATAGTTTTCCTTTGTATTAGTCTAAGCAGGAAGACAGATAGTGGGGAAGGGATAGTATACTGTCAGTTGTGACAGAGCACATGTCGCCTAGAGGTCTGGGTGAGGGGAGATATGTACCACTGTGTCTTCAGCCTCCTTCAACCTGATGAAAAGAACATTCAGTCAGTCTGGATTTTCCTAAATATGTCTGTGAATCTCAGGGTATTATTATTTTGTTGCATCCACTTTCACTACAGACATAGTAGCTCATCAGGTTCACAGTCCATCACACACATCACTGATCGCTCCCCATGATGAAATTCTAATCGATACTGTAGAAGGAGTAAAGAGTCTTGTAAAAAATAAAGGGACAGACAGCAGACGCCACTCCGCGACATAAGTGACATAAGCTTATCATTCATTCAAACAGATGATCTAAAAATCCTGCTTATGTGTGTTTAAATGTTCGGTCAATAAATCTGATTCTGATACAACAAAAAGCCATAGCTATGACTTTAAACACTATTAGTTTACAGCTGACGCTTCACTTTTAGTGAAATTTATAGGTACGTTTTTGGTCGATGACACACAAGATGCCAGAGAAGTGCAGACTTCAGCTTTTTTTGCGGGGTTTCACAAATATACTGCATTGACTGTTTGGAAATTACAGCCATTTTTATACAAAGTAAATGCGGAATTCATTTGTAAGAAAATTATATTTCAGTTTGAGCTACGATTTTTATGATGATGATGCCTTTTTAGTCTTGATCGGTAATCTAATGTTAATTTTCAGGAGCTGACACAGCAGGAGCGATTTTAACATCACACCTTTGGGGGGGGGGGGGGGCTCTGTTCCCAGTGATAATGTCATTCATTGCAGTTTATACATTAATAAAGGAAGAATAGTTTTAAAAAAAAAAAAAAGTAATAATAAATTACTTTTAGTAACTTGACTTTTATGTCACAAAATACTTGTTAAGAAAATGAATAATGTTTCTGGCAAAGTATTCAGCCCTCCATAAATCTGGAGAAGTCAATTCAACTTGGTATCTGTTACAATGTTTCTTTCAAAAGCAGCCTAATTAGTTGGATGGCTGATTGCATTGTCTAAGATTAATAACGACGAATGGCATTCACTTATTGGGCATTATTTACACTGGAAAAATCAGACTGATTGCCACCCTGATTTTTCCAGTGTCTTATTTATTCATGACAAGCTTCACTATTGAAGAATCCAGTGCTTATGTGTGTGTGTGGCAGATAGAATCATTATGTTATGATCACAAGACATTTAAACCTGTTTTTGTTCTAACCTGTACCGTCTCCAATAGACTCCAGAATATCACATTAAAACATAATGACAAATAAAATTAAAATAGATAATTATTGCTAATTTTAGGCTACTGCAGTTATTTTCAGGCGTGTTAAAGTGAAATTTGGGGCTTCTTGAGCACCCCCTAAAAGGGGTTCAAACTCGCCAGTGCAGTGCAATATGGGTACAGTGGCTATAGCACCTGGGACACACAAACAAAGGTCTCTGCAGAAAGCAAGTGGTTGTTCTTTGACCTTGTTTCTTACTCTACATCTAGCAGATGAGGCTAGAACAGCAATGTGTTAGACTAACTACTCACATGGAGACAGAGAGGATGAAGAACAGCACCTCCAGTGACTCCTCAAAGCCTCCCATCAGGTGGGGTAAATATTGCTGGGTATGCTCCTGTTGGCACACAGGGGGACACTTGAAGAAAATATTTTCCACACATGCATGAAGAAAAGATTTGCACACACATTTCCTTAATCTAAAAAAACAGACACCTGGTGGCTCTTCTTTGAAAGTTTGATAAATATTTTTATTTTTCTCATCTGGCATTAGAGAAAGGTAACCTTGAGGGTGTATACTTGAGTTTGGTGTAGCTGGAGAGTTGGCTTGGCTGGAAAGCGAAGACACACTTGTCGCTGTCTTCGTAGCATAAAGGTTAGCTTCCTCCAGGAACTTTGCAGTATTCTTCTTATACCAAATCCTCTTGTTTCCAAACCAGTTGGCTATCTGAGAGAATTAAGATAAGAAAAGGGAGCAAGTCAGAAAATTCAGCTGGCTTCTTTAGATTAAACCAAGTGCTGTCTCTGGTCCTTCTTAACCTGAGCAACAGTGATGGCGCACTTCTTGGCCAGCTCCTCCTTGACTTCCTCATTAGGGTAAGGGTTGGCCAGATGGGAATAAAAATATTCATTCAAAATCTCTGTTGCCTGTTTGCTGAAGTTCCTGCATTTCCGTCTGATGGCTATACATATATAAAACACTATTTAATTAAAAAAAATGCTGGCAGACACCTGAAGACTAAACTTAAAGAGGAGGCAAGGAAATAAATATGAAAACCAACCTTGCATCCAGGAACCTGGAACGTAGGATCATGACAGCTTCACACGTGCTCTGCTTTAACTGCGTCTGGATAGCCCTGAACTTACGGTGGATGATTGAAACCATTCGCTCAATCTCTTTGGATGAGATGGGTCGCGTGCGGGACTGTTCCCGTTGATCACATGGCTGGTGAATTTATTGCAAGCCTGATTGTGATGAAGGCAAAGAGTTCAGGCGTGAATGTGAACAAGAGGGCCAAAGACAAGAATTCTAACACACCTCAGTGATGTAGTCTAAACCCTTGCCTGTTCACCCTAAACTCTCTTAACAACACACCTGTTCATATTTGTCCAGTTCCACATGGTAAATCTCTCGAATTTGAGAGAGTTTCTCTTTGTAATCCACATGTTCTAAGCTCCCATCATCAGGCGTTCCTCCGGCTGCTGCGGCCACCACTGCTGCAGAGGCTCCACCCTTCTCTGGACCAGCAACCCCCTCTGCTAACAGCATATTATCCAGTCGCATTATCTGAGCATCTGGAGGGTCTTCTTGTTGAACACCTTGGATACTATACAAATACAGGCCATTTACCATTTACCATTTTACTCAGGGCTATAGAGCAGAATATAAACTGTTATAGGCTCAATAAATAAATTAATCAAGTTCAAGACATGCAGCATGTCAAGCATCTACACTCTTCACATATACTTCATTTTTTCATTTTCTGACACATTTTTGAATAGTTTGTACTGAATTTAAAAACTACTTGAACTGACAAGATCTTAATATGTTCAAAATGTAGAGCATCTTTTAATCAGTGGCAAACAGAAGGGGAAAAGTAGATACAACAAGTCAAAAAGAGCTGACACTCCCTATCCTGCTTATGTAATACTGCCATCAGAATTTCAGTCTCTGCTGTGTAGATTTAGAAAACAGCAAAGACATTCAAACTTTTTAAGATTCATCTTAATATTCTCATTTGACTAGTCAGTCTCCTCTAAGCTGCATGGCTTTAAGGTGGTAATGATTGTGAAGCAATGCATTCAAATGTTGCAGAAAAAAAAATTGAACCAGCACAAACCAGCAACGCTGCATCAGCAGAACACTTTAATGGTTCAATTCAATTTCATTAATGCAACACCAGTTCACAGCAGTCTTTACTTTGTAGGACAAAAACCCTACAGTTTTAAACTGATGACCCCAACAATCAATCGCCTATGAGCAAGCATAGTTTAAATTCACTTTGATTTATATAGCGCCAAATCACAACAATAGTTGCCTCAAGGCACTTAATATTGTAAGGTAAAGACCTTAGTGTCTGTTGCTATGGTAGCAATGGCATCTTTCCTTATCAAGTCCAAGGCAGAGAAAATTCAAGAGACACACACACACACTCATCTTCACCCACATGCTGTTAATTAATTAACACCAACTCTTAAGGAGCATCAAAACACTCAGTGAAAAAAAATTAAAGCTCATTTGAGAGGTTGTTAATGCGCACAGTTATGCAAATCAAACGGCAATTACAAGGCAGTTTCATGTAGCATCTCCCATTCATAGTGTCTAATAACTGCAATGACAGCCTTCACATCTTCACATCCAGCTTAACCTCTGCAGGAATTAGACAAACGCACCGCAGTACACCAACGCTGTGATCAGCTTTAACTTTATAAGGCACACCAGTGAACCGTATTACTGTAGAGCACTAGTACTACACTTGTCTCATACAACAGTATTTTTAAGATGTTCAGTATTGCATAATTAAAGTATAAGTAGACAGCAATTAGCAGACCAATGTGCCACACTGAAAACTACATCAGATGTAATCCAGAAACCCAATATTTAACACATTTCTAATGTGTGTGTGTGTGAGCTTCTCCAAAGCCAGTAGATCACAAACAGTAAAGATCAGAGTATCCCCACCCCCAGTTTTTCTCTGTGCCTGCACTGCTCATTTATCGCCCTCTGTGATGCTCCCTGATGATACTTTACATAATCTGCTGTTTGTAGTGTAGATTCTGGCACATATTACTAATATGATCCAAAGAAACAAGATTAAGAATTCATACAATATAATTGGTTGGTTATTATTAACAGCCACAGCTGCACACAGGCAAGCATCCTACAGCTAGCTTGAGTATGAATATTTAACAGCACATTTCAAAGTGCACATTTTTTGACGGCCCCCAAAAGATCTTTTTTGTTCCAACAACAAGCTGCTAGTTCTGAACTCAGCCCCGCTATTTTCCTCTCATATTGTGTAAGTTTCACTTTCAGTTTGTGTTGCTCACATTCATTCAAACTACCTCTGTAAAGAAGAACACGATAAATAACAGAAGATTAACAGAAGAATTCATACTGGTTCATTTGATTAACAAGGTCCAAAAGGACAGTTATTCATCGCAACACTTAAATGTCATTATTGTTACTACTGTTTTACCACATTGAAAGGTGTATCTCTAAAATTTACTGATGAGGCATAAGAGTGGTATCAATATTTTTATTTAACAAAAAGCCAGTATTTTCCAAAATCTCAAACAACTTAGTGCAGTTTACACTGACTTGGTCATACAGAAGGTTGTGAGCTTAGCACCTCTCAGGAAAACTATAGTAAAAAGACGTATCCTGTGTTTTTGAGAAAATAAAAGACATTTTCTTAATTAATTATCGTGCTATGTTGACATAAATAAATTATTTTCTTATCTTGAGATGAGCTGATTGGAAAGCATATGATCACTTCTATGCTGGTTTCCAAAATCTTCCAAACTATTTTTGTTACACACACACACACACACGCACGCACACACACACGCACGCACACACACACGCCTTTCTTTATGTCATCTTTTCCAGCCCTCATTTTCCCCTCATGTCCAATTTTGTGAATCTGGGCTCTTAGTTTGAATATAAGCAGGTGAGACAACTACTTACTTTGGAAACTCTGAATCCTTTTTGCTGCCACCCTTAAGCTTCCTGTTTCCAAGCTAACTGAGGTAATACCAAGGTGTACGGTGCAGTTTGTACTTTTTGGGGGTGTTTTTTTTTCAACAAGGAAAAAGTTGTCGACTGATATTAAATTACAAATCTTTCCTGCGAGGTTAAATATAGATTTGTTCACTTACTGCAAATTCAAAATGAGTTTGGAATAAATGCAGGATAAGAAAAGCAGGAGTATTATTGTGAGTCTAAAGTCACTGAGTCAATCTTTCTTCTTCCATATAAACAATTAGACCTATTTAAACATTGCATCATCTCAACTGCTGGCACAGATTCCTAATGTCAATCAGATTAGACGATCCTGTTGCTCCCATGTATTTCTCAGTCAAAAGCGTCTGTTGTTATGACGCTCCTCCTGCAGTAGTGCTTCTAGCCTTTTCACCATCTGAGCATTTGGAGGAGAGCATCATCAAAAATCATCAAGAAAGCCAGCAGAGAATGAGTTTTGGAAAAATACCATGGCAAACTGTTGGGGATAGAGTGTGGAGCACAAGAGCAGGAGAGGGAGAAAGAGAGATGCATTAATGACAAGTTTCATGAGGACGGGAGAAAATGTAGATAAACTAGTGTACATCCTGCTTATGTGTCTCCAATCTCTCTCTCGCTCTCTGCCACAGATGTGTCATCTGTCATGTCATGTGAGTCACTACCTAAGATATGAATAGTAAATTAAATCTTCAAAAGGGATACAGTTTATTTGCAGTCTTGTTTAAATCCCTTGTCCTTACACACTGACTGACCAAGAGTCGTTCAAATGGGATAAAAAGTCAACATTAAGCCTAAAATTAACCACAATAATGAATTTGATGAGAGTAAAAGTCTTGTATTAGCATGCAATGTGTCTTTGCTGGTTGATAAATATAGAAAGAAAGCTACATATGCATCTTACCTGTCTTTTCTTTGGTCTCACACAGGACGCTGAAGAGGGCAGGCTTCGTTCTGTGACAATTTAAAGCATGTTTCCTTTCATGGAAAATCATAGAATGTGGCAGAAAGACAAAAGACTCTGCATTAAAAAACAATTCTTTGTTATTATCAGTCATTTACACTCATAAAAAAATGCTCTTATCGAACAGATAAAGCAATTTTCCACAAATGACATTTGACCCTGGAGTCTTCTACTGATAAACCATCAGAGATCGGAATGCAGACATTCTTTGCACGGTCACCTGCCTGATGCAAAGTTTTTGCTATGTCTAATTGGAGCCATGTGACAGAAACAGTAACAATGCTGATCATTTTTCAGCAAATTCACAGTAAAACAAAAACCCAGAGGAGAGGAGCTAAAATGGCTTGTTTCAGACAGTGGAAGAACTAATGGATTGCTGCCAAAGTCCAGTATTCTAAAGATTTATGAATGGCACTATGTGTTGAAGGGGTCCCGGCAGTCTTATAAGTAAATTACAGCAGATACACGGTGAATACACTCATATAACAAATAAAAAAATTCAGATCAAGAACTCCTTACTCAGTCCAAATCCTTTCTCATTTTTTCTCTGGTATATTATTTAGCATTACTGCCACGTTGGTCAATGAATCACAGGTGACTTGCAAACTCAGCTTTGTATTTATAGTGAGATGATGGATCCTGTTGGTCTGGGCTATGGGATAAAGATGGAGATATTCTGAGGTGCAAAATGATTCAGTAGTATTGGGGGTTGGTAATTTCAGTGTGTGATGAGTGAGAAGTGGAACCACCATGCAACTTGGAGGGATACCGAATCCCTCCAATCCCGTGTCTCAAATCTAATTCTCACGTTGTACCTCTGTTATTACCTGGCCTGGGCCTCATCCAGACTCTCATCTGTGATGGCCATGATCTGCTGGAGGATGTCGCCGATGTCCTGCAGCGGTTGGCAATTGTTATGGCGTTTCCTATTATCGTGTGGCTCATCCACTTCCTCTCCAGTTAAACCAATATGACACGATATTTGGTGGGCTCTGTTCTCCATACCTCCAATGTGGCACTACCAGTGTGGAGGGAAAGATGGGAGCAGGGTAGCTATAAATGAAGTTCTTTCTCCAACTTTCCGCGCTTACAGCAAACTGAAAGGTTTCCCACAAAAACGGAAAGGTAAGAGCGGTGTAGCCTCAGCAGCAAGGGTTAGTGAGAAAATAATAGCGGGGGGGCAAAAGCTCTTAACTAATGATCTTTTTCTTTGGCAAGACAGGGCACAGCTCACTAAATATTTTTTCTGTTATTTTAATGAGCAGGGTCTGGAGGGTGAAAATCTCAAAGAGAAAGAAAGCAGTCTGTTTAAATGGACAGCGGTCTTGGCAACAAAAAGACAACAATTGCCAAACTCGCCAACTCGTTGCTGCTTTGGAATACTCAGTCTCTTTTTCAAACGCCAATGAAATACTACAGAAAACAAAACAGATACGCCAAATGACTTTCCCACTGTGTGAAACAGTTGTGTGTATTACGTTAAAGCTGGCTATCTTGTAACCTGAGCGCCTTTCTCATGCCGTCGTCTTCGCCTGCTCTCCCTTTATCCCCAAATGCCTACTCGTTCATTAAAAGCGCAAACCGACAGGGTCAGCTCATTCGCGATTAACTTCATCCATCTGGTTCGATCCAAGATCCCCACAGCCACATTTGTATCATTTGTTGTTGGTAATTCCTGTTTGTGTGTACCACCACCCTTCCAAGGGAAACGCCGTGGAGCAGCACTGCCCACTGTCAAGTTAGACAACAGGGGAAAAGACGATTTCCGCTTGTAACACGGATAAAAATAACTGTTTTTAATCACAGTGAATTTGGCCGTCTTCGCATGGACTGCTGGCTTTTATTACTTCTGTTTATCAGCTTAAATGGAAGCATTAGAATCATAATTTCACCATAAACAGCGTATGCAGATGTTTGGAGTCTGTACCCCAGGGCAGGTCGTCGCTGTCTTAAGTTACCATCCATAGCACTCATTGATCGCATAGAGACATTTTTCATTCATAGTTGTTCGCTGTTGGAAAATGCTGCAGTGTTCTTTGTGAAGAACCGAGGGGCTCAGGCGAAGCACCAGGTGTTGGAATTGATATTTTTTATATTGTCATTTGTGCTTAGGAACATATAATCATTTATGCTTAGAAATAAATCATCATTTGTATGCTAAGGAATCAGTGGAAGTTGGCTAAGGACAGGTGAAGGCCTGGGCTGACTTCCCTCGCGAGCCACAAAGACAAAGAGCTCTGTCTTTGCCTTGTTTTGTCGTGCAGTTATTGAGTGTGTCTCCAACTTGGGAAAGGGTGAAACTGCAGATCACCCGCAGCCCTTGGTGGATACACAATGAAATATGAATAAAATATTATAATATACTATTGCTGTTATATAAATATATAATAGCAGTAATAATAACGAAATAATAATAATTTGAAGATGCACCTTAGTCGGTTATGACGTGAGGTGGATAATTGCTAAAAGTAGTCTGCATCAAGCTTATGGTAGCTCAAATTAAGTAAAATGACATATGAAGTAAATGATGAAAATAACTAAACTAATTAAGTGCATAGAGGCACTTCACCTGCTTAAAAATCTGTTATCCTATTATGAGACATTGTTAAAATATAGGGTAAACCTATACAAACGATTAATGTGCTAAACCCTGTGTACAACAGCTAAATGGAAAATGGAGAAGCTGAATTAAATCGATGATCACTTTTAAGCAGTTACAGAGAGACATGAACGTTTTTAATTCTCAGAGCAGGAACTGCATGAGAACACATCAGAGGAAGGGAAACAGAGCTAGCTCAAGCATGCAGCTGTCCGTGAGCAGTTTTTAACACTAAAGTGGAGCACAGTTTTTTTGTCTCCCACTGATTTGTCTGCAGCAGCAGCTTTACTTGCATCCTGACTCATGTGTGTGAAGCGTTCATTGCTTTGTAGTAGTATACTTCACTGTCCATATGAAAAAATGAATCATGAGTTGACTAAAATTATTTTTAATAATTTATATTTATTTTTAGCACTCAGTCTAAAGGTGAAATGCTTTATGTTTGTAGCATAACTGATAAAAGTGATCTACGCAACAGTGTATGCAATTTATCACTGTCTGAATACCTCAAAAGAATAGGGCAATAAACCAGATTATTGATTTCCAGTAAAGGTCAAGATAGAAATTTAAATCAGTTTACTGCTGATTCTATACAGAAACTGGTTCATAAAAGTATTTTCTATACATATTGAGCTATGACTGTGTCTTCTGTTATACTTGCGTTGTCTCTTGAGGTAGAGTTCAACAACAGTAATATGTTCTGTTGTTTTGTTATTTTTTGTTTGTTTGTTGTTTTCTTGGGTTGAAAAGTAGATAAATAAATAAATAAATACATTTGTGATCATACCTGTGGATCACAGTGCCACATAGTAATTAGGCGTATGATTTACTAATGCAAATGAAGCACAAGTTTATTCTAAAGTGCAAAGAGAACAAAGAAGAACAGCACCTTGAGTTGTGTCTTCCTTCCTGTGTTATTTTGGTGGCTGTTGTTCTCTGTGTCATGTGCTAAGTTTTTATGCATTTTGTCTAACTCTTTCTTTGATAGGTTGTCTGAGTAAGAATAATTGTTACCTGTGAGCTGGCTCTCATCATGCAAACTTAATGATGATAAGTTCAGAGCCAGCTGAGAGCTTTGTGTTCTGCTTTGTTTTAGGTGGTAAGGCAGAAAAATTAAAAATTAGTTTCTTGTTTTAAGTGTAGAAAAAAAAAGGAAATGAAACTATGCTATTTCTCTATATAAATATATATGGATAGAATAGAATAATCCTTTACTTGTCCCACAAGGGGAAATATGTTTGTAACAGCAGCAGAGGAAAAGCACATATACAAACAGCATTGAAACATTTTTGAAGAAAACATTTACATGACAAACGATAATTACAAAAACAGAGTACTGTAAAGTTATTAAGCTTAAAGTACAGGGTTTTTTTATATATATAAATTCAGAAAAATAGTGTGCAAGTTATAACAGTTGTAGTTGTTTGGTTGGTTAGTTGACAGCTGCAGGGAGGAAGGACCTGTGGAAACACTCCTTTGGGCATATAGGATGCAGCAGTCTGTCACTGAAGGAGCTCTGCAGTTCAGCAACTTTACATGCATGGGCTGGGAGACTCCGTACAAAAAATATATGAATAAAACTCTTTATATTCGTGCAGTATTTATTTCCTCACAAACCACATTCTTTTTGTATCTGCCGGTGTGACGTGTTTAGTCTTAGCTTACTTAGTGCTTTATGCTGGGGTTTTTACACTGTAAAAGGAAGGATGATTTACTGATGTTTGCGTTTTGTAATTGCATTAAGTGTTTTGCAAGTATGTGATGTTATTTTATTACTATAGCTACTAGTTTCATGCAGCATTGACACTAAAATTACTTATTGTATGACGGATCACTGAACTACACTTTTGTTCACTAACAGATATTAGAGCAAACCATATCTCTAACATTGTTGACACATTTAGCTCAGACAGGAAACACACATGTCACTGTTGAAGCTGGAGTGAGTGCAAAAGAGGAAGTCCTCCTGAGAGCACAGAAAGAAAGAAAAAGACGGGGGGGGGGGGGGGGGAAGCTTACAAGTTAATGTATACTATCTCTCTGAAAACACTTGTATAGAACTGCTGCAGTTTTTGAGCCATGGGCCACGCCCTGTCTCAACAGGGGGGAGGTAGCAGCAGTGGGATAACACCTCCACACGTTAGAGTTCAACACCCTCTCAAAACTTTTTTGTAAAAGCATGTATGCTCAGGGGAACTTGAGACCCAAGAGCTGAAAAGCAAAGAAGTCATGAGTGCAAATAATCTGCCAGATGATTCTGTTTCTCTACAGGTAGAATGCCTGAAGCCAGGAGCCTGGGTGCTGATAAAAGTCATAAAGAGAAAGTGCTGGTCACAATCACGGTGGGACGGACCATACCAGGCTCTCCTGGCAACACCAACAGCTGTAAAAATCGCAGAATGACCCACCTGGATACACCAAAGTCATTGCAATAAGGTGACACACTTCCAGGCCAGCTCGGAGTAAGTGGCAGGAAGACCGGGAACAAAGGGGAGGGAAAGCCTCCAGGGCCCCTCGTCTCAATCCGGTGAAGAAAACAGCTGAGCCACAGGTACTCATCAGAATGGTTGGTAAAGTGTTGTCTACCTTGTTTGGTGTAATAGCCCTGACGCTGTCATGGACACCTGTGGAGACCCTGTATGACAAAGGAAACCACACCCAGTACTCTCATGGATTTTCAGTGAACTCCTGGTGGCAGTTTATGAATACAATTGCTCACCTGAACAATAAGACAGACTGCTTTGTGTGCGTGTTCATATGCCTTTGTCTCCATACACATCTAGACTGTGGCCATACAACATTACAGAGAACAAGACTGTTTGTCTATTGGCTATGGCGGCCAACTTCTCAACACTTTTAAACCTCACAGGATTGGTCACCTGCCCAACCAGTAACATGGACTGTTTGGAAGAGAGAGACTTACTGGCCCGGCCTCAGGTGTCAGACCCACTGCCGTGCATAATATTGCTAAAGAAGCCGGGCACAGCCCAGCTGCCTGTGTGTGTGTGATAAATAATGGATCACCAGCGATAGAAGAAATGACACAACAAAACCATCTTCATGTTTTGCCTTCCAGAGAAGGAAACCAGGTGTATGGGTTGCCGTACAAACACGACCTGTGCCCACAAGTCAACCTTGAAGGCGAAAGAATGCAAGTTCAACTCATCGTATAGGATGACTTTCAAAACTTCAGCCAAAAAGAGCGAGCGCCTGTTCAAGAATTTCCCCCAGCTGAAAGGGGGAGGCCAGCGCTCTTGTGAAACTATCAGATCATGTTTTCTTCATGGAAAGACTGGAACATCAACCTACTATACGCAGAAGACACAGTTCAGACGGACTGTCTGAGCAGACGGGAGTGCCGTACCAGTTCCTCATTTGGAGAGTCGGAGAGACGTTTGGTCAAAACCTGTTTCCGTGGGTCGGCCTGGGAAAGGTACGAGACCACGTGGAAATCAACTGTTATGCGTTGTTGAGACACATAAACCTGACAAAGGCCCTAGGAAAAGCCCTTGGAGAAGAGCAGAAAGCCATCAGAACGATGGTGCTGCAGAACAGTCTGACTTTGGACTTGATTAAAGATGGACCGATCCGATATTACGTATCGGTATCAGTCCGATACTGACGTAAATTACTGGATCGGATATCGGAGGGAAATAAAAAATGTAATCCGATCCATTAAATATCAAAAAAGCACCTCACAAAACTTGCGACACCCGTAGCATGTCGAAGCAGTATGCGTCACGTGATAGAGCGGCTGTGTGTATTTGTAGCCTCGCTACCAAACCGGCATTTCATCTCCGAGGAAGTTATCCCAGAGAGAAGTAAAGCAAGTGTGTAAGTTCATCTCTGAATGTTTGTAAAGCATTCCCACGTTAAGCTTAACAACCGATATATGAGCGAGTGCCTCTCTCTCTCCCTCTCCTGTTGCTACTTCAATCATGAAACTGATCAATGATCAGCTGATCGGCTTTTCTGTCTCGAGTCCGTCTCTCTTCTTTGTTTTTGGCCCACTTTGCACCAGAAAGAGGAAACCAGCGGCTGAACAACAGCAGCACGTTTAACCTGGATAAGCTGTTGTTAGAATTTATTTAATATTACTTTCTACACCAGGATCCTTTTCTACATAGCTGACGGCTGGTAACTGTGCAGGGGCGGATCTAGCAAAGTTTAGCCAGGGGGGCCGATAGGGCATTAACAGGGAAAAGGGGGGCACAAAGACATACTTTTCTTTCTTATTCTCATTTAAAATGTCTAGCTTTTAATAAATAATTATCTGAATCTTACACCCAAAGTTTTAATCTGATGTAAAATGTATAGAAGTCCATTACTGTATATAGTAACTATTAAGTCTAATATACCCTAGTAAGCTATAGTACTTTTTCCTTTGGGAAGATACCATCTGTGCAGTCTGCAATTCTGTTGAAGAAAGATGTTGAATCTATTTAATTATTCTTGAAAAATAATTAATTTCTGTGCAATTTTTTCACCCTGCATCAAATTAAAGTTGATTACGTCGATTAAGCATCATGAGGTGGAGGGTGGGGGGTGGTTCCCTATTTTTTTTTTTGCTGGGAGTTTGCAACCCTATTAGTTAGGTTGCTTAATATTTCTGCTAAGTACTCTTTAAAATACCAGAATAGGGAGGATGGAGTAGGTTTAAGTTTATTAGATTGATCAGTGTTGCTGAACTATGAAATATTTTGGGTGCAGTGTATTTTTTACATACAGGTATAACAGAATAGCTTTAGTGTTTTTGTTTATTTAAACTTGAGTATGAACTTATACAAAATGCAGCAAGATATTAAAAAAAACAGTTTTATTGATTAAAAAACACACTATATCGGATTCATATCGGTATCGGACATAAAAAAGTGGTATCGTGCCATCTCTAGACTTGATAACTGCATCATAACAAGGAGTATGCCAGATCATCGGAGACACTTGTTGCACCTGTATGCCAGGTGTATATACGACTGAAGGACACATCTATGAAGCACTGCAGAACTTAACCGCTCTGCAGAGATATGTGGCAGCCCACACACCCGGAGAGGACACGCCACAAGGCTGGACAGCCTGGTTAATGTCCGGACCGTGGTGGCATATGTTTTTAAGAGTGTTAACCCCAGTTCTTGTACTGTTGACATTGTTTTGCTTGTTTGCGGGTTGCATTTTACCATTTCTAAGATCAATGATAAATAAAATGATTGCTAACACCTTTACTAACTATATTCTATTGCAACAAGGTGATGTGGATGGCATGGCCGAAACGTGTGTTTAAAATGATGCATGCACTGAAAATGTTATGTACAAGTGATAAGGAGCTGAGAGCATAGTGCGACGGAAATGCCTTGCACAAACGACAAACAGGAGGGAATGTTGGAATTGATATTTTTTATATTGTCATTTGTGCTTAGGAACATATAATCATTTATGCTTAGAAATATATAATCATTTGTATGCTGATAATAATCATATCCTTATTAGGTCTGATAAGATTCTGTGTGCACTTGTGTACCATGAGATGAGAGGAAGCAGCCTCGACGTTATAATTTCCATTTTAGCTTTAGAAGCCAGACTGTTTGTGTGAGACATAACCTATTGCAAGTTCCTGTTCTTATCATTTAGCGAGACGCTTACTTCTGCTTTTCTGCATACCTCATACACAGTACAGTTTAAATTCATTAAAAGGTCGTATGTCTATGTATGGTATAGCTGGAAACACACACACACATACCCACACACACAGAATATAGACACTGATGTTGTTAAGATGTGCCTGCTTAAGAATGTCACGTGTATTTGTAATTGCATATTCATGAATGATTGCTTGCTGACAATAAAAAGGGCTGTAGCGAAGGAATCAGTCGAAGTTGGCTAAGGACAGGTGAAGGCCTGGGCTGACTTCCCTCGCGAGCCACAAAGACAAAGAGCTCTGTCTTGCCTTGTTTTGTCGTGCAGTTATTGAGTGTCTCGTGTTCCAGCGGGGTTTGTGCCTAGATAAACCCAACACTAAGCAAAAGGGGGCAGGGATAGCTCAGTAGGGTACAGTGGTGGCCCCACGATCGGAAGGTTCGAATCCACTGAACAGCTACCCCGACGTACCCCTGAGCAAGGTACCATCCCTACACACTGCTCCCCAGTGCCCCTGCTTAGTGGCTGCCCACTGCTTCACTGTGAATGGGTCAAATGCAGAGAGAGTAATTTCCCCACAGGGATCAATAAAGTATACATTAGTAGTAGTAGTAGTATTAAACTCATTTACATTGAAGTGTAAATGCAGTAAACCCACACAGAAGGGGGGTGTACAAGAAGTTAGTCCTGCAAAACTTCAAGTCTTCCAAGTTTTAATTTGAACTCGACACTGACCATCTTCCGGACTTGTGCTTGTTCTCTGTGGCTGCCTTTACGCAGCTCTGCATCAGTAAGTATGTCGGCGGGCTCCGGGGAGTGCTGCTCTTTGATTTGAAACCGCGAAGAAGTCATCATTTCGCTGTGGAGACCATGTTGGCTGGTGGTGCTTGAGACGATGATACCCCCATGGCTAGTATCAGCTGGTTCTGTAGGGTTTTTATTGTGGGATCATAGTTTTACTGTAACACAGGTGGCACTAACACTAAATTATTGTTGTATTCTCACAACATCTCAAAACGGAGATGTATTATGTATTATTGAAACCGCACGTCTTTGTCTTTAATATATATATATTGTCTACAACATTACTCCTTTACATCAGGGGCCACAGTGGGCTCTCACACACCTTCCAGTGTTTTGGTGTGAGTGTGTGTTTAACACTGAAATAAATGTGACAGAGACTTCATGCATTTCAGGCTGAGCTGTTGAAAAGATGGGTGAATCGCTCGACAGTAAGCGAAAGAGTGACGCTCATACTCAGTCCATCATTTTCATATTTATTTATGAACTCTCACGCAGGCGACTGCATGCACCCCCTGCAAGCAGATATGCAAATGTGTCAATGGGACACACACACACACACACAGATGCAGTTTACCTCATCTGCCCCTTGTTTTACTCTCAGCAGATTACAGCTGGCTCCTTCTCATTAATTACCTACTAATTAACTGGCCAATCAACCAATAAAGCTAAGTGCCCTGGATAAGCTGACTTCCTTCCTCGTCCACAGTCCACCTGCTCGACCCACCCCCGCACTTGCATGCACGCACACAAACACACACGCATACTGCCATCCATTCTGCATGTTGCCATGCCAACAGGGACCTAAGCCCCTCTGGTTGATGCTTGCAATCAAGGGTCTTTTTTCTGGTTTTCATACACATACACAAACCGACACACAAACACACACATTAGGATTACGAGGACTGTCTGGTAGTTTCATTATATAATTATTTACAGTTTTAGCTTCTCACCCGCTACTAAAAGCTTGCAAAAAGGGCAAACATGTGTTTTCCTTTCTTTAAATTGTTGAATAATTTCATTTACAACAAATAAGAAAGGATAAAATAGTGCAACTTTACGAAGTATTCTGAACACTGTGTGTGTAGGAAAATGTCACCCAGAGCATGCGGTGCTTTCCTTCATTCATTGATTTATTAATTCTTGCTTGTGCAGAGATAGTGGATTGTAGGACAAAAAATAAATATCTATGTTCTGTTATGCAGAGAGATTAAATGAGGCAAAGTGTTTCTTCTATCGTTAATTCTAACACTTTTTTAAAGCAGCAAGTTCAATGGAAGCTGTGAAAATTTGAGCCGTATTCTCACGCAACTGCTGCCATCTAGCGTTCAGAAATGAGTTTGATTTATAAAGCTGACGTCATGCCTCGGAGGATGATGGGAGTTGGAGTCGGGACGGAGTCAGAGTACTTCCTGCTCCTACGAGGACGTCCAGGAAAATTTCCGTTGATACTAAAAAGTTTTTCTTTCACCTCGGAAAAGAACACCACCTCGGAGAGCCAAAAGTAAACACATATACAGAGTAAGTGTGTATTTTTTTATAATTACACGAATGAGCTCACGAAGCGGTGAATATTTAGCTTATTTAACAAAGAAGCGGTGAAGTGAACAATCGCTATTGCCACATAAGCTAGTCTTGACAGGGATGTTACACGGTACTTGTCTTTAATTTAATAATTTCACCAGGTGTTGTTGTTAATAAATGTAACAATAAACGTATGTTATGAAAGGCAGACGTGTGTTTAAAAATGTGGATAGTGAAGTTTAGCAGTTGTTTTAAGGTACCTGCATCTGGCAGGGTGATTTCCCCACCTAGAGCTCAAGTTATAACAATACCAAGCACTGTCAGGAAGTTTGATCAAGTAAATAGAAGTTATTACAAAAAAAATCACTGGTGAAATCATGAATTGCTGAGATTTTTTTTCATCTTCATTTAAAATCGGAGTTTTATATGCTTGTTTGTCTTTCTGTTACATTGTGACTTTGTTGTTATTCCAATGTGCTATTCGGTTTTGTTTAGTCAAATGTGCTTGTTTGAACAATTTACCACGCAGTAAAAAGTCTTTACCAGTAGAAATGTATTTATGTTTATGGGTGTCATGTAGCCAAAAGTTGAGTAAATGCTTAAAAAAAACAAAGACATTGAAATCTATATTAAAAGTGATGCAAGTGGATTAAATACGTCTGCTGCTGTTTAAGATGAACATTCTCTACCCTAATATATATAGACGACTGCCTGAATAGTATTGTTCTGTTCTAAAGGTAATTTTGACCTAATTGAGTTACCATTTAGGAGTCACATGAACTAAACGATTTGGGTGTGACAATGCCTCAGTCTCAGGGGGAACATGTTATTGTGCACACATTGAAATTGAAACAACAGATAAGCTTTGAGAAAGTTTGTATTAGAATGACAATCCAAAAACATCCTTGGGCAATAAGAAGACTGTCAACATTTTATTTATATACATAAATAAAATGTTGGATACATAATTTATGTGAAGACCAACCATTAAACCATTTTGTACCTTGTTTACCTTCCATATTTATATAAACTTTTGTTTGTGTCTTCCTCAGATGTCTTTGATGGAACGTGGGAATGTCCGGCCAGTGACCGCTGTGGCCTGGGCCTCCAACTCTGGCACTTGCCCCAAAGATTTCACCCTTGTAAGAACAGAGCTAAATTATAGATATTTCATTTTTTCCAACTCCAACCACAAAGTTTGCAGGAGAATTACAATAAAATCTCTTGTCCTTGTTGTAGGGTCACAATCACCTAGAGACTAGTTAGCAAATGCTTGGTGACCTCCAGTCTCTTGGGAAAAATTTGTTCCCTTATTGGGTGCAAGTAGTTGCTGGAAATTGCTAGCAGTTGGTGTGAAATCGATTGATAAGCCCCAGCAATACATGCAATCCGTTGATTGCATTCAAAATGCGTGAATCGGCTAGGATTACAAATCTGTTGCTGTCAATATACACAAAAATTCACTTGAACTACTTAAGTTTAGAGTCCAGCCAGAATCTTTTTGATTTTAAACAGAAATTCCTCCTGAAATAGTGATGTGGTTGCTGTAGATGATCACTGCCCTTGTTTTTCTATAGGAATATAACCAAAATACAAGCCACACAACTGCAATGTGTTCTAAAGAGACACATTGCAGTTGCGCTGAGTTGCACAGACTTGACTCAGATTGATTGTTACAAATTAGATGGGAGTTACTTCCAAACCTTCGCTAATCTGTCTGATTGCATTTAGTCCCAGTCAGATCACAATTGTACTGAGACAGGTTGCCTCCACCAGGTGACCTGTGCAAAGGTGTTGCACACTCAACTTCTGGGTAACCACACGGTCGCTGGTCGCTGCAACAAAACAAGTCAACGTGTTAATTATAAATTACAAGTGACTGTGACAACCACAAGTTTTTTGGTGACACATCCTATTTGGGGTGGCTCTAGTTTAGGAGACAGAGCAGCCCACCAACTAATCGGAAGTTTGGTAGTTTGATCCTCATCTGCTTCAGTCTGCATGCCAAATATCCTTGGGCAAGATACTAATTCCAAGTTGCTCTCCGATGCATCCTTCAGAGTATGAATGTTAGATAGAAAGCACTTGCATAGGAAAAGCATAGAAATAAGTGTCTGTATGAATGGGTGAATGAGGCGAGTTGTATAAAGCGCTTTGAGTAGAAAAGCACTATATAGGACCCAGTACATTTACCAGACCATTTTGACCCAATGATAGCCAGCAACCTCTACAACAAGAGGGCTCTTTGTGCTCCTTGAGTAGAAGAATACTTGTATTTTTTTCCTTGATAAATTAACTTTATAGTAAGTATAGTAAGTAATAGCCTGGGAAGCGGGATTTTCAGAAAGTAAGCTTAAGCAACTTAATATATATACAGTGGTCCCTCGTTTATTGCGGGAGTTGTGTTCTTAAAATTACCCACGATAAGTGAAATCCGCGAAGTAGACAATTTTATTTTTTACAGTTATTATATATGTTTAAGGCCGCGAAAGGTGGACCGCGTTATAGCGAGGAACCATTGTATATTAAAACAGCCTGTTCATAACTTCCCTATGCACGCCACCATTTTATCAAACTTTGGCCACTATTGGCTTAAAAAAAAACATGGCAGTAGCCATAAAAATAAGTCCACAAACAAGTGGGTGATGTCATAGTGCCAATTTCCATATTTTATATTCCGTCTAAGGTTCAAACATATCTGTGCTGATGGCCAGTATTTTGATCCCAAACGCGACTCTGAAGGAGAGCAGTTAAACAAATGTGCAATGATTCTTTTCTGTTGAATCCAAAATCCCAACTTTTAAACTGACTGACTCAAGCTGACTCAAATTTTCATGGTACTTGCTTATTTTGAAATAAATCAAATGTGTTTGTGATCCCACAGCTGTCTCTCTGTATCTCCCCTTTTTCTACAGATCAGCCTCACAGAAGACGGAGCATCAGCAAATTTTACACGCACCTTTGGGATGAAGTCTGGATATTACCTCTGTTATAGCAAGGTGAACAGAAAATGCCAACTTATACATGTATTACCTTTATATTACCACAATACATCATTTATTTTTCTAAATTTTCCATAAATGCAGGACTCAGCAGGTGGTATGGTAGTGTCTGACATCCGGATTCTTTCTGATAAGGACTCACTTCCTCATGGTTACTGCTTTATAGCCGAACATCTTGAACCAAGTGAGCACACACATTTATACTTATTTAGCAGAATGCATCATATTCATTCACTTCTGACCTACCGTGTGATTGTTTGTCCAGAGGCCACAGTTTCCAAGAAAAAACGTGTGTGCGTACGCATCGTCCCAGTGGGCAGTGTGGAAACAGCTGTGTTGGATATCAAGCTGACAGCCAAAAGCAAAATGATGTTGCAGCATTACACATTTCTGGGGTACATTCAGATACATGGACTTTTGTCTTTGGCCTGTTTTATCAAAGCATTTTCATGAACTTTTATGAATATTATGTTGCATATAATTTGCCATTACATGCACTTTTTCTTCAGAGACATCCACGGCTATGTGCTGTGGTACAGAAAAGGTTACTTTTCTAAACCCACGCCTCAAGCCAAGCCCCGCAGTGTCAGCCTGGACATCCGCCAACTTTCCTTAGAGCAGCCGTCTCCTCCTCTACCCCTCAGACCTAGGTACAATGCATATGTATATTTAAAATGGAGACGTTATTATCAAAATGTCACATATGTCCCTTATTAGAAGTCTATATAGTTACAAATTTTAGCGATGTGACATTATTACAGCAAAATGTATTATCTTGTGGTCGACATCTTATTTATTTCTGCAGCAACCCCCCTCCTCCTCAATTGCCACCCAGCAGACTTAGTAACAGACGCCACACTCTTCAAACAAAGGATGAGTTAGACAAACCTGCTGATGGAAGCATCCATGGAATTACAGGTACCCTGGGTCTCCCGTCACACAAAGGGATTCTTATTTACGCTTCTCATCACAGAGACCCACTCACCTAGGCTTACTCTTATTCTCTGCAGCTCTAGATGGAGTTCCTTTCAGCCTCCACCCAAAATTTGAAACCCAGGCAAATGAGACGGTATGTTTCAAGTTTTCAGTATTCAAGGGATGGATTCCAATGCCAAATACCACTGACTTTCCTTTGTCATCCCAATTCTCTTATACAATTATCTTTGACTATTTTTGTCTTAGAACTCAGATTTGAATATTTCCATAAAGTCTCTCCAAGACATTGAAAATGAGGTAAGTTCTCATCTGATACTTTTTATTGGGTTTATAAATTGAGAATATTGCCACATTGTTTTTTTTCTTATAATTTTTTCCCCCCAGTATAACTACACTTTTGCCGTGGAGGAAAATGCTGCCAAAAGGATCAGACCATCAGTACAGATGGCAGGGATCCCGTCAACTCAGTGATGCTTGCACTTTGTCAAAGTTACAAAATAAAATGTTCTGTTATTCTGTTCTCTCCAGAGGGCATTTGCCAATCATGCTATAAGTAAAGGATAATCATCCCTCCAATTAGGTTTATATTATCAGGCTTTAAAAGGTCAACTCTGGATAGCCCTATTTAAGTCTTGATCCAGATTTCCATTTTCAAGCGTTTAAAGTTTCTATCTGCCAAAGAGAAGGGCTGTTTTAGCAAGGTCCTAAATGTGAGCACCTTTAACAGCATAACGGCTCCTTTCTGGCTAACCATGTTGTGAACATATGGCTTAAGTTCATTCTTTTCTTTTACATGATTTATTTCCAAATTTAGAAAACTTCTGTGCTGACATACAAAGGTGCACCTTCGTTTGCTCTGTTGTGTGGTGTCCAATAAAGTTTACCGTTAGATATTTTTGAAGAATTGTACTAAGTGGCCTTAGTGAATACATTTTCCTACAAATGATGACTCATTAGATACACTAATATATCTCAATATAGACCATGGTGCATTTCTTATATGAAGAATACTATCATTTTTTTATTATTTCAAAAAAATGTGTACATAAATATAAATATGTTATTTAAAGGTGAATATAGTAAATTGGGTCATTTTTGAAACACTTTCTCTGTATATTAGTTACTTAAAGATTTGTGGTAAAAAGGTCACTGTTTTTGTTTGTTTTTAAGACCAAATATTTCATCAGTGTATAATGTTGTTTTACTATCTCTTTAACATGTGCTACATGGGGAAAATAAAAACCTGAGAACAAAAAGCATGTGTGTTGGTTTAAATATTATAACTTAATAAAACTGTCCAGAGGCACATGTGACTGGTTAAGCTTCAAGACTTGTGAAAAGGCCTGCTGATAACATGCTGTTTTAGATGACATACTATGGTTTCATTACAGCAGCAATGAAGCTATTAGGAATTTATTATGTTGACAGTGGTGTGGTGGTTAGCACTGTTACCTCACAGCAAGAATGTCCTGAGTATGACTCCACCATCTGACCAGTGCCTTTCTGTGTGGCGTTTGCTGGTTCTCCCCGTGTTTGTCTGGGTTCCCTCCAGGTACTCTGGCTTCCTCCCACAATCCAAAGACATAATTAGTGGCGTTAGGTTAATTGATGATGATAAATTTCCCTTAGGTGTGAGTGTGGATGGTTGTCTTTCTCTGTGTGTTAGCCCTGCGATAGACTGGCAGCCCGTCCAGTCCGCCTCTTGCCCTATAACAGCTGTGATAGGCGCCAGCTGAAGAGAATGGATGAATGGTTATTTTCCACTTTTCATGTAAAGAAAACAAAGAACCAGATTTTCTGGTTGGGTGACTTTCCAGCTTAATACTGCCACCTGCTGTCCTAAACCGGAGTTTTTTATGCTGAGGAGCTTCCTTCTGTAATAAATCATTATCAGTCTGCATATAAGAATTTTATTCAGCTGTAATGTTTCCTTTTACTTTTCACATTGTGTCCTTTGTATTCATATGTAAGGTGACAAATTAAAAAATACATTTGGAGCAATTTTAAATAATTTTTTAAAAACAGATGCAAAGGGAAATACATATATATATATATATATATATATAATATATATATATATATATATGCACATACGAGCTGCTCAGTCATGCCACAAAGTTCCTGGCATACAGTTTTTGTGCTGAAGTTAATGCCAGAGGCAGTTTGAAAGTTTGGCATTATTAAGACAGCAGACTGTTGGCAATTTTAATGCACTATGCAACCCAACAATCAGTGACTCTGTTCTTTAAAGTAACGTGGTCTACCACTTCATGGCTGAGTTGCTGTGGTTCCTCAACACTTCCACTTTGCATTAATACCATATACAGCTCACTGTGGAATATCTAGGACGGAAGAAATTTGACACACTCGCTTGTTACAACAGTTACTGTAGTAAACTTGAATGCACCGAGTGCTCTAGAAACACACATTGTTTCACAAATATTTGTAAAGGCAGACTGTACAGAAGGTGCTTGATTTTAAACACTTGTGGCAATGACTTTTTTTGTCCAACACATTTTCATGTTGGTCCTTTGTTAACTTACAATGACAAAAATTAAATGAACTGTAGGACGGTTTGTCCATAAGCTTGGTAATGTCATTTATTTACACTTTTATCACAATCAAGATGTCAGTATTTGATTTTTATGTGATACGGCTATTAGTACCAACACTGGACAGTCAGTCGCTGCACTTGGAAAAACAAGACGCGAACCGCTGCAGTTTAAATTTACCTTTAACCCTGCTGATTCCCGGGTTATAGTTTGGCGTAGTTCAAATTATATAGTCGGTATTTTGCTCACTGCTCGTAGATTTGCAGCACTGCCTGCCGTCAGATTCTTGCTGGTCTGTTTGTTCTGCTTTCCGGAAAACGAGCTCTGATTCCAACCAGCTGTTTCCCGCCTCACATAGATCAGCTGCACACACACACACTCGTAGTAGGCGGAGGCAAGAAGCCACACACACACACTGGAGGTAGCCCCATCAGCTGGGGAAAGCAACACAGCTTGAATTGTTATTTTTCTAACGTTTTTCTTCAGTCAAACCGAATTGAAAGCGGCTTTTTAGATGTAAGCTACTAGCGAGTACAGTGGAAATTCTGCGAGGGAGAACGAAAAACAACCGAACATCTATTTATTTTAACAAGGAGCGCAGGGGAGGGAGAAGAAAACAGCAAACACGGACTGAAGGTGGCTTTGAAAGCATGGAATATTTCATGATGCCGACAGAGAAGATACAGTCCTTACAACAGTTCAAGAAATCGGAGAAGGATGTTATTGGAGGTCTCTGCAGGTGCGCAAAAATCCTAACCATCCGTGTTGTTACCGGACTGCGTGAATAAATAACCTTTCGTGTAACGCGTGTATGTGTGTGCGCTGCAGTCTGCCTTCATGTAGCATGCTGTTAGCTTCGCTGCCATGTCTTGGCAGCAGGAGCGTGGTTGTGGAAATTAGCTGCCAGTGCTTGTGCCAGTTGATGTTGTTAGAGACGAGGGTATATGTAACATTTTACCCCCTTGTTTTTAAATATGCTGGCTGAATTGTTTGTAATAACTTATTATAAAGCATGTTTGTAACCGCCTGGCTCAGGAATATGTAAATCAGTGAGGTGAAATCGATACATTGCCGTCCAGAGCACGTGGTAGTTAACCCGCCGCTTTGCTGCTACACAACAAATCACGTTTGTAACGTCACCGTTGCCCCAAAAAACTGGCCATATTAACTAAATCGCTCGTGTGTCTCATCTATGTGTAGCTATGATTAAGTATGTGGTGTAAAATCGTGTTTCGGGGGTAAAAATGTGTGTTTAAATACTGATTCGCGGCGCAGTCGTCGTTGCGTCTTGTGCTAAAATTAGCTTAGCGTGGCTAACTAGTTAGCTCTCACTGCGCACTCCTTCCAGCCGTGTGAAATACACACAGGCGTCTCATAACTCGTATTTCCTGAGTCGCTTAGCTGAAATACATCGTTTGTTGTGTGGTGCGACAGTTAGAAGTGTTTATCGGTTAATGGTGGATCGATAACTTAAGTTCTAGCTCCATGCTAAATGGGGAAAGCATTGTTCTCTATGACGCCAGGGGGGCCTGCGGCTTCTGGCGAAGTGGAGTCACGTTTCACGACTGCTACCGTGCAGACGCGCCCCCGGCGGCCGTGCCGAAGGCCCGCAGCTCCCGGCAGCGTCACCAGACAACAGCTGGTTTTATGTCTGAGCTACAAACCCCGGTGCGTTCAATTCTGTGGGAGAAATGCGGTGTTTCTTCCTGAGCCGACGTAAACACCGCTATGATTTGTGTCAAACGTTAATATGAGGCTGAATGTGTAGAAACAAATCTCTATGAAACGCATGCTATCCATCAAATTACATGATTTGACAGATAATTGTTTTTGTTTAGATAAATTTTTTTGGCTTTGATATTGATAGTTTTGGTTGTTAATCTTTTATTCTTTAATTAATCGTTCACTTTTTTGTAGCCAAAGAAAAGCCTTTGTGTGCTTAAACATTGCTATAGATATGGCACAGAATTTCCGCGAATAGTTTTTCCTACTATATATTTAACACCAAGGAAAGAAATGGCAGGCATAAAGACAGTTTTTATCTACAAATTAACGTTTTAGGATTTTTTTCCTTCCCAAAGATGTCTTCCTGGTGTCTAAATTTATAAAAGCGAAAGTAAATGATCCATAATTTGCATATTTCACTCTATAACTAGAACCTCAGGATCTAATACAGTGTTTAAATTATGTATTAATCTAAGTAATAGAGAAAGTTTACTGATGATATGTTAATATCACACTTAAATGCTGTTAAGTTGCAAGCTTTACAATTTGATTGGCACATGTCTGCCTACTCTTTCATGTTTTGTTGGACAGACATGTTTACAACTATGTGAGCCGTGTGTTCTGTCTCACCTTTAGGCCTAGTAAAACATCACAAATCTGGTTCGTCAGGTTTGCTGCAGCAGTCTTTGACTTAAATTGTTCACTTATTTTTCCCTCTGAACAAATATGTCACAAGGTTTTGTTGCCATGATATTCATACTCATGCTCTACAAGTGCTTTAAGGGGCAACAAGTTCATCTCAGGGAAACTCAAAGACTGCCGTGCAGTTAGTAAATGCCCTGCAAAGTTCCAGGTAAAAGGTTTCAGATTGCAGCTAGTTACAGACTTTATTGTCCCATTGTGTCATTTTAACCCAGAATACAGATTTGCTCAGATCTAATCATAAACTTGATTGTGTTTGAGAGGGGAACTTACGCTTTCTCTGTGACTTCAGGACACAGTCATGATCATCTTCTTCCTTTGACCTCTCTCCTTCAGCCTGGCCAACATCCCCCTCAGTCCAGAGACTGCTCAGGACCAAGAGAGGCGAATTCGCAGGGAAATCGCTAATAGCAACGAGCGCCGGCGTATGCAGAGCATCAACGCAGGATTCCAGTCCCTGAAAACACTCCTGCCGCACACCGACGGGGAGAAACTCAGCAAGGTGTCTCAAACGTGCACACATTGACAGACACACACACACATGTGCGCGCACACAGTGTTATTCAATGAACCAAATGCTGGCGCAGGAGGAATACAAAGTGACTCAGCACAAATGCGCAAAGCAGGGAATAAAGTTAATTTGTGCCTGTTTTTGGACTTGCACGAATGTCACATGTCCAGGCTCTGCTCTAGAGTTCAGCTTTTGGTTTTGTTTTTCTCCCTTCCAGGCGGCCATCCTGCAGCAGACAGCAGACTATATCTTCACCTTGGAGCAGGAAAAGACGCAGCTTCTGGCACAGAACAATCAGCTCAAGCGCTTCATCCAGGTAACAGCATGTCTCCGTTTTTTACCATAAAACGTTCTTAAGTCTGAAATCGGGTTGAATTAATGTCAGCGTCACATAGATGAGATACTGATCTGTTGTACATGTTTTAGGGCCAACACATTAATCCTTATAGTTTCGTCTTCAGCTCAGGTTCCTCCCCAGGAGGAGACTTGAATGTAGTATACATTGTTTAAAAACCATAAATCCATATTGGCCTGATTTAAAATAATACTTGTTTATTCAACAATGGTAAAATTGTGTGATCACCAGAGCAGATACCGTTTTTAACCCTCAGACGTAAAAGGCTGATGTGTAATTGTCTTCCTGCCGGGCAGCATGGACAC
Source organism: Oreochromis niloticus (assembly GCF_001858045.2). Taxonomy (NCBI): domain Eukaryota; kingdom Metazoa; phylum Chordata; class Actinopteri; order Cichliformes; family Cichlidae; genus Oreochromis; species Oreochromis niloticus. The sequence continues at coordinate 30,696,181 of NC_031971.2, read as the reverse complement.
ATAAGTCTGGTGAATGCCATAACTTGAGAACAAGGAAATGTAGTATTTTGAAAATGATAGCATAGGTGTAATTACTAAGAGGCTGAGGGGTAGCACTGGTGGTTGCCGTATTTTTGTAAGTAGTGAATACGTGTGTGTGTGTGTGTGTGTGTGTGTGTGTGTGTGTGTGTATGTATGTACACACACACAAATGGCCCAAATGCAACAAAAAAGGCTCAAAGGGACACACTGGGAATCTTTACAATATTGACATACAGCATATGAATGTTTTAGCTTTGCTTTAACTTGTTAACGGAAGTAGGCTGACAGCTAAACTATGTTAAATCTCGATATTTAGCTCAATATTTGATTGTACCCTCCACACACAGCCAAATTTTTCACCGACAAAAACAGCAGGTGGAAAAAAGTTAAGGGGAAAAGAAAAATGAGTGTCTCTGCAAGTGCAGTCACATAATGTTGTAATTTAAAGATTACCCCAGTGGTTGGAAATCTCCTCCCTTTGTTTGATGGATCAGTGGAGGTGACGCACACACAGTTGGTTGTAGGTGCCCGTGCACATCCAGTCACGTCTGTTGCAAACATGACTGTGTAGAGTTTCAGCATTAAACTATACTGAGGCAGAATCAGGTCCTCATCATTCTGATAAGTTAATGCATCAAAGGGGAAATGAGCTAAAAGTTGCTTTGACTGGAGAGCTGTTGACAATCACTTTGACCATCACTGATTGTGCAACACAGACTGGTCATTTTCTTCAAAGGTATTAGACGGTGGTGTAAGCAGACAGTTTGGTTACAACTTGTCCGCTTGAGAGCGAGAGAGAGATTTACATTTACCAGTATTAAGATGTTAAAAAATGTATAGCCTTGCTGAATCTTTATGAAGATCAGTTAGTATTAGGAAATGTATTGGATATAGAGATGGGAGGCAGTCATAATTGAGTCCTTCCACCAATTTCAGTTACTCGAGTCACTATTTGATGACTCCTAAAGTGAAGATTGGCAAATAAAGCAGGAAAAAAAAGTTAACCTGCTTGAAAATGCTCAGTGAGAGGAAGCTAAACCAAGAGCTGACAAATAAAAACAAAACATTTCATTTTAAAAATACAGATGCCCACTGACAACACAGAAATTCAGCTTTTTGAGTGTTTCAGAATCACTTCATTTATTATGAGCAGCAAATTACAGCAATATCTGTGAGTCTTACCTCTAGTCAGTTGTTAAGTCTTTCACCTTAAAATTTGTCTGTAATGACAAACGTATAACTTCATGTTTGGCAACAAGTGTAATGCATGAAGCTAAACTCGGTACATAGCTTGAATTTGTTCTTTGCGCATTTAAATGTAAGTTTACTGGAGTCATTTTTTACCTTCCCGTTGGTTCACCTGGCACACTGCCTGTTTGTTCAGGTCAGCATAGGCACCATGTGTTGTTTTAAATGGAGAAGAAAATTACACCAATCATGTTGTTTCACATTTAACCGAATGTGGTTTCCATGTCATTACAGGAGTTAAGTGGCTCATCGCCTAAAAGGAGGCGAGCAGAGGAGAAGGATGAAGGGATTGGGTCTCCAGACATGATGGAGGAGGAGAAGGTTGAAGAGCTGAGGAGGGAGATGTTAGAGCTGCGGCAGCAATTGGATAAGGAGCGCTCGGCTCGCATGCAGCTGGAGGATCAGGTGAGGTTAAATCAGAAAGACTGTTTATCCCCAAGGGGCAGGTTAAAGCAGGGGGTTGGAAGAGAAATATCCTTTTCCTTCCGTGTTACGCTAAATATTTAAAACACATTTCAGTTTCTTGCTGTCATTACAAATAAGAGAGAACGTTTGATTCAAAAGAAAAGGTACAAGGTTACCCAGGTTATATAAATAAGTTAGTTTACACCTTTAGGCTACAAAATAGTCTCAACTACTGGCCATGATATCAAATACTAAAATACTCAGCTTGTGGGGCTGACAGTACTTGAGCCGGTTCCTCATAAGCTCACATCCTGGATCGACCTGAAGAGCAGGTTGAGACAAAAGAAATGGGACAGGTGGAGAATACAAACAAGACCTTAATAAGTTGTTTAAGTGGAAGGTAAACATCAGAGGAATGCATGGCAGTTATGTGTCTTGGACACTTTTTTTTTTTTTCTTCCCTTCCCAGACAGTCATTATGTTTCCAGTGGAAACAGTGTGTTGATATTACAGTGTTAAAACAAGGTTCCCCATTAGAGTATTTATTTGATAAGAATGCTTGGATATATTTTGTTGCTCTTGAAATTGGGGGTCTATCTTTGGTTGATGTAATTGTGTGCATTGTGTAGGTGCGCTCTCTGGACACTCAGCTGCACCCAGAGCGTCTGAAGGTGATCACCCAGCAGGTGGAAGAGGAGCATGCACTCATCCAGAGCCAGACGCTGCTACGGCTACACCAGATCCACGCTGTGGACAGACAAACACACAGTCCACAGGTTAGAAACAGACATGCTCAAAACATAATGTGTACCTGTGCTACTGTTTCTGAACTGGAAGAGGTAGAAGATGTTTGTATGTGATGGAAAACTCACTTTGATGTCTGTTTTATGAATATTTTGTGTGTTCCTCTAGGTGTTGGCTTCTCCCCCTGCCCCCACCCACCATCCCACGGTGATAGTCCCAGCTCCAACACTAACCCAGCACCCCCACCATCATGTCACAGTGGTCACCATGAGCCCGTCAGCCCACACCAGCACGGTGTCCACCTCTAGACAGAACCTGGACACCATTGTGCAGGTTTGAACTTTTTTTTTTTTTTTTTCCACTTTAGAGGATCATTGCTGATTAGGCATTGACATTGCATTACTTCACATCACATTTTCACACTGCAGAACTTACTAGGCAGGTTTTGGGTGTCTGACACGTTCAATGTGTGTTCAGCGCCCCTGAAAAACGTCTGTGTGGTGCTCGATGTTAATTGGGTAGACTCAAAGGCAACCACAACCAGCATTTTCCTCGTGTTTTATAGCACTTCCTTCTAATGGCTCAAATGATGTTTCTGCAGTGGTCCTACAGACAGGTTTGAAGACTGTCACCAGGGGGCAGTGTCACAAACAACTGGTCTGTGGTAGGGATGGGTGCCGAAACACCCGGGATTACTGACCCTGAGGCAAAACTATTAAAAACTGGTGTGTCAGTAAAATCCGACATTATTGTTATTTTACATTTTATCTGACCACCATCATTACTATTTGAGACATTAATCTGTCATGCATTTTGGCTATTTCCTGTCCAGAAGAGAATTCTCTGTCTCTGACCTTAGATGTGAGGGGTGGTGTATATCTGCCTCACACATGCACACGCATACTCTGCTCTTTGTGCTCAGTGGCGCGGTTGCACATCACTAGAGTCCGCGCTGACAGCGATTGTTGTCCTGGAAAGGCAAAAACATGAAAACACTAAGCAAAAGTGCATCACATTCGGACAAAGTTTCCTCCTTTTTAGCTCATAGTTCATCTGCCACCGTCAAGTTATGTAAGACTAGCACCCTGGAACACGCACGCAATTGTCTAAGTTATCAGTTATCTTATCTAAAACATGAAAGTGGTTTAATGATTAAATGATCAAACGTAATTACTAGCAAGCTGATTGTTATGCATTCAGTCCAAGGTCGTCAAAACATCATCTGAACCGTTGCTTTCAATTCCCAATCCCAAATCCCCAAATTTAGTTTCAGATCACTCAGTGATTTGGAGGCTGCACTCAAACTAATGTCACAGCACAGTAACTTGTCTTAAAAAGCCCTCAACATCTGTTCAGTGCAGAGGTTTGAAATTTTACATATTGGATACAGTGTACATGGACTTACTTTACAGTGTATTGTTTAATTATTATTAATTCATTATATTTTGATATGACAAAATCATATATGATCTGATAGGAGTTATGTTAAAGTACCGGTTCAATAGCATTACCATAAGAGTAGTAATGCTGTTACAGTGGTGTCAGTCCTTAGTCTGTGGGCTGCTTTTGCTTGTTCCTGGTCCTTGCCAGCTGTGGCAGAGATAATACAAAGAGCTGAAGTGAAACTGACTGTTTTAAAACAATGAAAAGTATCCGCTGCAGTCACCATCTGTGCCTCACATGCTCTATTTTATCATCTTTTGACATCCTGTTTGGAGGGAACTTGGCCATCGCTCCATTCCTTGTTCCAGCCCACTTCCCAACCAGTCAGCATACACATACTGTCATGCTTGTCGAGCTACATGCTGTTGCGTCATTGGAGGACTGCATGCAACCACATTTGTGTTGGTTGCATACCCCTCTCCAAAGCCAAAAACCTACAAAAATGAACACGTGTTACCATAAAACAAGCATTAGCCTGATTGCCAATGTTGGGTTAAGTGAAGCCAGATAATAGAAAGAGAGCCTGGGTTTGCTGAACTTGATTCGTAGTGCACGACCCAGGTCTCTATGCTTTTCTGCATGTTAAAACAAAATGTTCAAGCAGACTAATTAGCCTGATCTTCATGGGTCTTTACTGCAATGGAGAGGAAAAAACTTCTGTGTGCTTTGTATGGAAAACTGCTTTTGATTGTTAGTCTGGTTATTGACTCATATTTAAAGTATACCTTCTTCCCTTTCCAGGCCATCCAGCATATCGAACGCACTCAGGAGAGGAGAGCCAGCGCTGAGGAGGAGCAGAGAAGAGCTGTCATTGTAAGCCCCGCCCACGTCGCCATGGACACCGCCTGCTCTGACACAGACACTGACACAGAGGGGGAGGACAGTTCAATGAATTGATCCATCCCATGAACTCTCTCTCTCTCTTTTGCTCTCCCTCACACACACACACACACACACACACACACACACACACACACACACACATAAATACCTTTTCACTGTAAGATTCCCTCCAGGAGGTTGACTGCTTTTTGACAAAAAAAAAAAAAGGAGAAAAAAAAAGTCGTCTTTGGCATTATCCAAACTCCTAAAATCCAATGGTTAAGCTCTGTGTCAGTCTTGTACTGTAAAATCTCTTAATATTGAAAACATAGGATGGTCAGCGTGCAGAGGAGACACTGTGGGATCTCTCGAGGCTGTCTTTCAATGGCAGAGCCGGTCTGTGACTATTTTGAAACTTGAGGGTCTTCTCGTGTAAAAAAGCTATCAGCATCAGTCCGCCCTTCATTTTGTGTTTACGTGTCGCAGTAATCCATCGTCACTGGCACACCGGCAGTATTACTTGTGCTTCAAACTGATGGGAGTCAGTGTAACGGAGAGCTGAATGTATGATCGCAATAACCGAGCAGCTCTCAATTCTGAAACTCAAACTACAGCTGAAGCAGTTTCAAAATGTCAGAATTTGGAATTAAATTCACCTAATTACAAGTTTAATTTGAAGATACTCACTTAAAGAAATTGTCTGATTTTACTTGAAAGAAAAAATGCTTTTGATGTCGAAATAAGCCCTTAAAATAAGCTCTTGATCAATTTACTTTGGTCGTCTTTTTGGTTATGTTTTTGTTAACTTTATGTCAGCGTTACTGAATACGGAAGGTGAACAATTTCTTAAATTGAATTTAACAAATTGGAGGTTTATCAGGTTTTTACAGGGAACCGGGGTCCCTGAGGGGATTTTTTTATTTTTTTTAAATAAAGTTCTGATTTCAGTTTTGAACCAGCCGCCATCAAATGTTGGTTTATCGCTCGAAAATATTAACCAACATTAATGTCTGGTGTTAATTTATGATCGCTCCCAGACAATTTGACTGAATCAGATATTTTTTTCGTTTTTTTAATTGTAAATGAAAATATGTGAAGTTTAGCTGATGCGATTTGGATGATTCATATGCTTGCACTGCATGCAGGCTTCTGGTGTTGCTCCAAAGACTATCTAAGTCTCTTTTAGTCCTGGTTTATTAATTTCAGTGACTATGCACTAACGTTTTTTGGTATTTATGCAATTCCATCTTCATTACATTTGTTGGTGTCATTTCTACATGAGGTGAAGATCTCTATGCACCGTCAATAGGTGTTTACGCGCCTACAGTATATGTATGAAACTTGATGAGCTTGTGTCAAAGAATGTAGTCTCTACTTGCAAGGTGCTCTTTTAATAACCCTGGTGCTCTGCTGATGAGCAGTGAGCTGAGGCCAAAACCCTTCATGTAACCGTTAATCACATTTCCTACAGATCCAGTTTTGTTTTAGTTTTTTTAATATTTGTCATTTACACACTTTGAACATGCTCAGAGTGTAGAGCAGGGATGGGTTTTCAGGGTGCTCACACGCAGAAATAACTGGGAGGGAAAACTCTTAATCAAGGCAATTCATGATGAGCAGCTTTAGGTGGGGAAAACTGAGCATATAATCAGGTCATTGTCAGTTTTCTGGGCATCAACATTTGCCACAAAAAGTTCAAAAACACTGTTTGGTAAAATGTAAAATTGACACGACACTCAGCTACAAGCCCTCCATTTGTCTGTCTCAAAAATGCACCAAGTCTGTCCACCTCATGTTACTTTGTTCATATTTCTTGGGAATTTGACTGGAAACCCCTGCTACGAGCCTCTCTCCTGTCATACTCAATTTGATACGCTGACTTGATGCTGTAAACATTCCCTTTTTTGGATTTGTATCTGTCTTTTGATCTCTTGTATGTTCTGTTGCCAACTGAATGCATATTACTAATCGGCATTTTCTCTCGTCTGAAGTAATCTTTTGTTATGACATTTTGTTTATTTCTTGTGGGTTCTTTTTTTTTTTTTTTTTTTTTTTTTTCTTCTTCTTTTTTCATGAACACATGACTGATGCGTTCAGTGACACTGTCTTGTGTAGGATGTGTGGACACTAGTCACTCCCAGGCATCAGGTTAGGCTAGACTAGCATTTTCATGCCAAACGTGGGGTATTTTTCATATTTTGTTTGTGAAACTTTGTTAAAGGGTTTGGTGTTGCTCTGACACATGACAACAGCCTGATTTTAATCTGGGCTGTTGTTGGTCAGAGAAACTCTTACACCCAGATGTTTCTGTACATTGTGTTGCAGCACTGCTGTCTTTTGGTGGAATTTGACATATTTGATATGAAGCACTTGCTGTTCTTTAATGCCTGAATCAGCTTTCAGGAAGGGTTGTTTTGGGTTTTTTTTTCTCCCCATACGCTCTTTGCCGTGACGCAGTTTAAAATCTTTCATTTGTCTTGCTTTTCATTTTTTCAGTGACAAGCCTTTTATATTGTGATTTTAAGTTTTGGTTTTTGTTCTGCATCAGTCCAGGTCGATGAGAAGCTGTTATATTTTGTTTATAAAAAAAGAAAAACCTTGGGTAAACAGGCCTTTGTAAAGATGAAAAAATAAAAATTTGTACTTTTTTATTACACTCCCACTGTTTGGTTGCTTTTATTCATACATACGACCATTTCTGGCCACCAGGTGGTGATAATGAGTGACTATTACTGCTGTGATAGAAGATGTGGCACATACACATGTGCACTGCAACAACTTGTAAAAATGATAAAATATTGTAGTGTACGATTTGTTTTGACAGATTAAAATGCAGTCCACTACGGATTTGTAGTATGACAGTAGTATTTGAACACGAGTCATTCTATTAAAATAACTTTATAGCACCAAGATGTACAAGAGCTTTGTCAAACAAGCAAAAGCAAGCCTGACATTAAGGACAAAACAAGATAAAGTTAAAATAAATTATGCTAAAATACAAACAAGGAAAAACAACACCTAAAAGCAAGTCTATATATATTTTTCCTTTTATTGTCTATTTGAAGGAAGTCAGTGAATCTGCATGGCTTTTCTCAGTGTTTAAGTTCAAATGAATTATATTAATTTTGACAACTTTTAGGGGTTGGTTATTAGTGGCAGATGGGCTCGTCTGAGTATTTCAGAATTCTGAGATTTTGCCACACAACCATCTGCAGGGTTTACAGAGGATAGTTTGACAAAGAGGACAAAATCCAGTGAGCATCGGTTCTCTGTGCAGAAATGTCTCATTGATGTCAGAAGATGGCCAGACTGCTTTGAAGAGCAGTAACTTGAAAAGCCACTTGTTAGAAGCAACGTATGCAGAAGAGCATCTCTGATCACACAACACATTGAACCTAGAAGCAGATGGGCTACAGTAGCAGAAGACCACACTGGATCCCACTCCTGTCATCTAAGAACAGAAAACTGAGGCTACAGTTCACACAGCTTCACCAAAATTGGACAATAGAAAATTGGAAAAATGTTGCCGGGTCTAAGTCTCAATGTCTGCTATGTCACTTGGATGACAGAGTCAGGATTTCTGTGTAAACAACATTAAACCCTGGATTCACCTTGCCTTCTATCAACCGTTCAATCTGGTGGTGGTGTAAAATGTTGTGGGGATATTTTCTTGGCACACTTTGGACGCCTTAATACCAAATGAGTGCTGTTTAAATCATTGATGCAACCGTGTCCATCCCTTTCAAACCACAGTGTACCAGTCTTCTGATGACTGCTTCCAACAGGAAAAACACACCATGTCACAGAGCTCAAATTATGTCAAACTGGTTTCTTGGGCATCATGATGAGTTCACTGCAGTCAAATGAGCACCACAGTCTCCAGAACTCAATCCAGTAGAGCGATGTTCGGAAACAAAAGTTTCCAAAATCTCAGAGGAATGTTTCTAGGACCTTCGTGACTCTATGCCTGTACCTAATAAAGTGACCACTTTCTTTTTGCTCCCAAACTCATGGTAATCCATTCAGTATTTTTTAATCTGAGCTAAAGCAATGAAGCAAATGAAAGGCATTACTGCTGCACTATAAATATGACTTAAAAACTTGTCTCATCAAAATGTAAAGCTTCTGAATTTTTATTTTTCAATTTTCCAAGGTCCTTTTATACAGCCTGCAAACCAAAGCACAACATGATCACTTAGTCTCCCTCTTCTCTCAACATTCCCGATTAGAACCGGCAGCTGCTCTGACACACAATGGCCGACACGGGTGCAGCTGCTGTGCCCCCCCCTTCACTGGCATGCCCTCTGACCTTCAGCTAGAGCAGTATATATAGCTGAGGGAGATGAGCGGCAGGTCCCTGGCAGCCAAAATGAAGTCTGTGGTGTCTGTGTGCTGTTTGCTGTCTCTTCTGGCCTTGTCTGCTGCAGGTACGGTGGAGTGTTGAAGCTGGGATTTTGTCAAAATGTCTAAGTTTTGGAAAACCGCCTGATGGCTGTGTAATTCAAGCAGGCGTTATGTTTGAAATGGACCAGCTGATCCAATACATTTAGATGGCTGTAGGTATATTTCGCCTGTGTCTTTAAGCATGCGGGTTTTTGCACATCTTGCTGGAAATTGAAACGATAACGAACAACAAATGGAAAGTTTAAATATTTTTTAATAGTCTTTATTTATTATTATCATGATTTGAGCCAGGAAACTATAATGGGGTCACCGCTAACTGAATGCTTTCTCAGGTTTGATTTTTAGGTGTGTACTATATGCTTCTGTGATGCAGTGCAGAATTTTTGGTTGTGTAAGTGGAAATGTCAGGGCTGAGGTGTGACTCCAGCTGATGGAAACTGTCCTGCCTGCTGTTTATTCTCTGTGCCCTCCAGAGGAACACAGTGACAGCACTGACAGAGTAACTTGGACATACTCCAAAGAATCACATTCTCTTCTGCATCCAAAGTAAACGCAGTGATTGCAAATGCAAATACATATAATCTGCATTGACAGCACCGTGCGGTGCCCAAGTAAGGATTTAGGTTAGCTCATATTTTGCTTGCTCGCCTTACAGATATAGGCATGACACTTAATCAAACTTGTTGCGAAAGTTGTTTCAGAACGTTATACTTGTTTTTAATTGATTTCTTTACTAAAGTTGAGGCCAAGAACACCCTTGTCTGCCCTTGCATTGCTTCATTTTGGCCCCTACAAGCTGCTGTAGTCAGGTGTCACAAAGTCGTCATCAGATACTGTAGTCGCCAAAGCCGGGGATCAGTATATCTCTCTTTCAGGAATGCTCACATATTTGCGCTGTGTAAATAGTCACATACAGTGACTCACTCATCATAAAGTCATACATGAGCACAGACAGTCAGTACTTAATTTAATGTCTCAATAAAGCTTCACCACTCCCACTCTGCAGAGCTGCTAATCTGTCATTCCAGTCAGGATCTTCCTTCTAAAACAGGCCCGAGAAGCTCGGCACAGGGAATATAAGACCTGAGCCGAGAAGCCCAACAGTTGGGCTGTTTAAAATTACATAATGGGGCATTAAAAGTCGAGGTGAATGAAAATAAACTGTGGAGATAGAGTTGCTAACAGAAAGCACGCTGTCTTTGGAGGGTTAAATGACTGTATTTAATTAACTGTTTAAAGATGATGTTAAATGATGTATTTAAGTACTTGTTAACTGCTAGTGGCCTTCTAGCATATAAGATGGCATTTGCCAGTGTCAGGAGTCGAATGAAGAAGAACAAAAGAAAAACGCACGTATCGACCCAAAATTTAACAGTCCTTCCATCCTGTACGCGAACACTTCTTTAACTGTGGTTGTTATGCTCAAAGTGCAATACATAGGTGCATGTCATTGATCTCACCACTGATGCTTTTATTGTTCTTGGTCTTTAAAAAGAGCTTTGTGCGGTTGCACACTGTTGCAGGGGCTGCGTGTAATAGTGCAGCACAGATGCAGGCCTGCCTCATGAGAATCACATGGAGAAGAAGAGCGTCACACTTCCTGAAAATAGGAGTGGAATTATCCCTCCTTCTTTTCACCCTCTGACTCATTGTGTCACTATTTCTGTCTCAAAGATGTACCATCCAGCACCCAGGCACCTGTCCCACTCTATCCCCACAACACCACGGTCTGCCCAGGCTCCACTGCAGCAGCCGGCGGTGCAGGGATTAGGAGCGCATTGCTCCTTGATTTTGATAGCTTTACAAACTGAATCATTAACTAATAAATTATTGTTTTTAATATACTAATATCAGCAAAGATACAGAGCATGTCATGTTCACCTTTAGATTAGCACATTAGCTTGCTATGATTAACACAAAAGAAGCTTTATTTGTAAATCCCATATATTTTGTTCTGGACCAAAGGGATGAATGGGCCAGGGCCTGTATATAAATGATAGCCTGGTGGACAGTCGGAAGGGCCTTAAACCAATATTACTAAAGGCCAACAGGAGGCAACTTCTCTGTTTGCAAAACGAAATCTGATTACACAGAAAAAAGACCCTACTGCTCACTGTATTCATGACCTCAGTAAGGCTCCAGTCATAAAGGCACCAAGACCAATCTCTATATTTGTGTGGCTAACCATCTGTATCCAAAGAAAAGACCTTTTGAGGAGTGGTTGCCAGAGATTGGTGAAAATTGCAAAACCTCCTTGCAATTGCTCTTGTCTGTAGCAGATTTCTGCAGTGAGCTGTAGTTTCCATGAAAGACACTGGCTTGTCTTGCAAACAAGTGGTAGTGAAACTGTGAAAAGCATAATACAAACTGGAAATGCAGACCATTTGCTTTCAAAGTAAAAGTTGAACCTTTTAAAACGTCTAGCCTATAGTACTAAGGCACAACTTTTACTTGAAGGTGAATATTCTCTATTTCAAGTTTGCATCGTGCTTATTGAAGTTTTGCTACCACTCAGCTAGTCAGTAGTAGGTGTTTGCAGACCAGCCAGCAGCCAAAGCAATCACAAGGAAGGTTTTTGAACAACACTTTGTTTGTGACTGGTTTCTGTACATTTTTCTCTATCAGATGGTCGCCAGCCGGTCTGTGAGACTAAGGCCAACTTTGCTGATGAGTTTATGGTCTGAAGTCTTTTTATTTTTTTCATGATGCTCACTTTTTATAATACAGCTCCATCTAGAGTAAAATAAATACAAAAACCGTATCTTTTAGCTCATAGCTACCCTGTACATCAAGCGTACATGAGTAGGTGATGCAACCCTTGCTCGTCAAGCCTGGTTTCAGAAACTGAATCAAAATGATGAGTCTGAGGTTTCAGCAGAGGACTTCACAAACCCATGGGTATCATAAAAGTGGCTACATCCATCTAATGTGTACAGCAGACCAGCAGCAGACCCTTATTACCATTCTCACAGCTATGCTGTAAAAAAATGCTATAAAAATGTGAAAAACACTTATTTGGGTTTTTCTAACTGTTTTTTGCATTGGAAAGCTGTGTCTCTGAAAGCACAGGGGATTATTTTCACACATACTATGTCTCATATATTTTTTTCCTTCCCATTCCCATTTTTAATTATGTTAACTTTAATTTAATTTGGCCACTGCTGGCAACTAGCACAGCAGAAAATGATCTCCCCGCTTGATGTGATCTTGAGACCAGCAGCTTCGAGAAAAGCGTGTGCATGAAGTTCAGACAGCATCGCTGCGGTGTTTGCAAGTTTAAAAACTACATGTAAATACCAGTTTCTTTAAACATGCACTTTCAGCAGTTAGTGTGATAAAGAGCCTTCCACTAAATTATCATATCAAGGGTTTGAAATAAATGTTTGGTACATACGCTTTGATAATTGATCAGATGACAAAAACAGTGGATATTTAATCTGTTTTATATTGCATAATTAGTGAATGATCTTTAAACAATGACCTTGGTGTGAAATGTCATTTAACTCTGGAAACCTTCATTCACTCACTAAACTCAGGATTGCAGCGCCTGCTGCTGTTCGTGTTACTATGCAGACAATGCTGTAACAACATGTCTATGGACAGCATCCAGACCTCCCCCAAGCTTGATCAGAATCTCTGAACCAAACACCCTCCTCACTTTTCCTCTCACTAATCCTCTCTCTTTGAGTCACTCAATTGCTGACACCTATCGTGCACTTAAGTCTGGCCAAGATGTGTTTTATTAGCCTCGTTACACCCAAAATGCCAGAGTCTGGACAAGCATGACTTAGCCTCCTTCAGTAACAGCGAGGAAGCATCTTCGCATCCAAATGCTGTCTCTCTGATGCTAATCACGCTCCGAAAGAGTGCTAAAAGTCACTAGACTCTTCTGCTTCGAAAGGAATTGTTTGTAGGATTTTCTGTCTTTTTGTGTGTTAGAGCTGAGGATCGGACAGTGAAGCCAGTTAGTAGGTTGTGCATTAAAGCCATGTTTAGCGATGGACCAGTGAAACAAATCTGTTGTTTTCACTTGTATGAATGGATTGAGTTCCAGCACATAGTGTCCAAAACATTTTAAATTATAACCTTTATAGTTCATGCACAGTGAGGATCCTTTGGCATTAGAAACCTTCTCTGGTCGCAGATGCTGACAGCAGCTCAGTAGGTGATAAACTAATGAAGCTTCCAAGAGGTGATAAGCAGCATTATGAGAATAAAGTTGATGTGTGGTGTTTGATTCAAGGCCTTAAATTAGGGGAAAGAAACCATAAATCAAAGCTTAAAGTCCAAGTATACCTGATTAAGAGGGAGCTACTGGTTACTTTCACATCCACCTTTTACACAGAAAGTAGCTGATAGCCACACTACTCTTTGCCCACAGAGACAAAATGGAAAGGCATTCGGTGTTGTATCTGCATTGATACTAACCTGATAGTTTGGCTCACTCAGCATCTGGATTTTCTTTCATGAACTAATCTTGGATGTGGACACTGATTCAGAGGTTTGGAACTAGCCAATCCTGATACAGCAAAACAGAGAAAGAGTCCTGCGTTGTGGATTTTATGCTGTTGTTACAGTTTTTCCCCCAGCAGCCTTTTAACTTTCCAAAACAGGAACAGCGCAAGTGAAACAAGTTTGGGTAATAATGATTTAGTTTCTTTAAGTGTCCCAGTAAGCAGTGACAGTGAAACTGAAAGATAAAGCTTTAGATTGACAGTCGAACCAAAGAAAGTTTATTGAGCAAAATAATTCATGCACTGGATTAAATCAGTAGAATTTTAATACATTTATGTTGGAAGTATTTTGTCTGTCCAACAATGTAAATGAAATGATCACAAATGACTTATCAGCGTAGGACAATCTAATAACCGTGACAGCTGCCTGAGGCTATTAGTCTTCATCCATTACACTGACCCCATCGTGTAACATGAACCGTAGACATGTATTTAACTCCCTCACATCACACGTTGTACCACTGTGCATTCCTCCTCACACGCAGTTATAATTAAACAGAGGTCGTGGCCTTGTGCTCTTTGGTCACTCTGGTTGTGAAGCGTATCTAATGCACATGTATGTAGTGTAATGTAGAGGGAGAAGCTTGTTTATAGGTATGATTGTTTAGAAGCCACGGTAACTGTAGAACAATGCTGATGTCTGTTTGCCTGAATGGGTGCGAGCTACTTGGTGTAGTCTCTGCTAATAATGTCACATTGACCTGTGAGAAACATTTAAACCATTTTTATCATCAATCACTGAACAAATCTTTGGCCTTTAAAGTTAAGAAAACATTATTTAGTGGGAAAAGGCGATGTGAAGAATATGGGTTAAACAGCATGTTTCTTGGTCTCGTCTACAGTTGCAAATAATCCTTATGTTTTTTCATACTGGGTCTTGGTGCAGCAAATAAAGAAGAAAATAAAGGAACTTATTATTCATTCACAGTTTTGGCCAAAAATGTCATGTTAATTAAAAACACCACATCAGTAAAAAATTTGTACCCTCACATGAATTCATTTCTGTTTGGCATCCTCTGCCACTGTCCAGTGTTTGTAGCCTTAAATAGTCCATTCCTTCATTCCACCACTCAAGGACCCGAAATCTGAGTCAGAAATCCAAGAGGTGATAAACATGTGTTCTGCTCTGTTCAGGCATCCTGACTGAATGCAGGTCGAATGCTGACGTAGCAAACAAAGGTGACTTGTCTGTACATCTCTAATTGAAGTGACTTGCATAACAGTGATTATTGTCTATGAAATGTGAGGCATTTCATTGCATCTCTTTGAAGTCTGAGATGACAATGACTTCAAAAACAATCACTTCTCTTTCTTTACAAAATGTTGCTGTCATCAGAGATATATTTCAAAGGTTTGTGTCGTGATGAAAGGTAAACTTTTGTGAAATCATATTTCCCTCTCTTTTCAGATCTCCTGCCTGACTCCTCTGTCCAAGATGAGGAGCCTCGGATGCGTCTGAAGCTCCAGCGGCCAGAGGGAGGCCTCTTTTCCTGTGGTTGTGACACATCAGAGGAGCATTCCAGCCAGAGCTCCTCCAACGACACCCCAGCCCCAGAGAGGCCCGTGTGCCATCCCTGCAAAGCCCCATCAGCTGCAGATGCTGAAAAAGACCCATCCTCCTCAGAGGATAAGGAGGAAGAGGAAGCACCTCAAGATGATTCTTCCACTGAGGTGGTAGCAAGTGAAGAAGAAGATGAAGAAGAAGTGACATCAGATGAAGAAGCTGAGGAGACAGTAGATGATCCACCTATTCCTGAAGACGAGGAGGAGACTTTGGCTGTGGCTGAGGAAGGTGAGGAAGAAGCCAAAAATGAAATATCCCAGGAGGAAGAAGAAGTGATTGAACCTAAGGATACTGATGGAGAAAAAGCGGTTAAAGAGACTGAGGAATCAGAAGATGAAGAAACAGAGGAAGCTTCTGTAGAAATGAAAACTGTGGAAACAGTCCTGCAAGATGATACAGATGTGGAGGATGCAGCTGAGAGGGAGGCGGTCGAAGTGACCGAATTAGAATCAAAAGAAGAACCAGTGGTGGATCCTGAAACCAACCCTGAGTCTGAAGAAACGGAGCCAGAACTGATAGAAGAACCAAAAACAGCATCAGAAGATAGTTTAGAGACTGAACCTGAACCAGAGGTCATTGCAGAGTCTCCGGCTGGAGTGGTTTTAGAAAAGCAACAAGAGCCAGGAGTCACTCCACAGGTTCACCCAGAAGCTGTTACAGAGGAGATAACACCACAGTCGGTTGAGGAAGCAGGAGTGCAGGATGTAACTGAGGAAATTACAGTAGAGGCAGTGGAGGAGGTGACTCCAGAGGAGCCTTCACAGTCTAAATCCAAAGGTACAAAAACATGATGTCCCTTAGATTTGTATATCAGATGTATATGCTCAGCTTTTATATAAAATCTATTTGCTTGAGGGGTTTTTTGGAGAAGAGCAAAGTGACTTGTATGTTTTTGCTGAAACCAGAGCTAAATGTCTTGTCTTCATTCTGACCTGCAAGTACACTTGGAGGGATCGTGTTACAGAAAATCTGTCCCCATCCAGCTGGTGCTTCTGTGATTAAGGAAGCATGTCATTATCTGGTATCCGTGTGTTGACACCTACTATAAAAGAGGAAGGCAAAGTCCTAAAGGGATTCCAATCTCTTACTCTGATCCCACTTCATTAATTTGTTCATTCATCATGTTTAGTGGGGTGTATGCTGTCCTTTTTTTAAAATCATAAATGAAAAAGACCTGTTTCTTTGCCTGCTTGTAAATATTAGATAAAGCAAGCATAAAACAAACATTATTTATGGTTTTAGTTAGTGGACCTTATGGGTGATATTAGGGAGATTAGTTTTTATATAACCAGTGTAGCTATATCTGTTTTCAGTCTTTGTGCTAAGCTGATCTTCTAGTCATTTCATAGCTGTAGCTTTTTAGCTTTCAGACCTAAAACTGTATGTATGGTGATTGTAGGCATTGTGGTTCCATCTATTGGTTTGTGGAGCGGTATTTTGAAGTTTTATGGCCTCCATGTGACTTTTATGTCTACTCTGGTGCCAGTTTCTCAAGTGAAATCATGCACACAATAGTTGGGAGTTGTTGAAGGCACATTTTCTGTTTCCGCTTTGTTGTTGAAAGTCAGAGAGTAGTTGGTGAGAGTTTTTGCAGATTTTGGTGTCTTCCCTGCAAACTAACTGAAATTAGATTTTTTTCCCACCGGTCAGGGAATATATAAATTATTGCCACATGACCGATGGTTGCCAGATGGTCTGACTGGGGCCTTATTCACTTGACCTTACAGGGTCACACTTCCAAAATGGCATACAAGTTACCCTCACATGGTTAGCAGCCACATGACTGCAAAACCGAAATATTCCACAGACTCTGCGGGTCAGAGTCAGAGTCAGTCAGATAATTACATTAAAACTGCTTTAAAAGTTTCTGGTGACAACCACCTGTCAATCTAAGCTTCCGGTTACTAAACTTTAAGTCTTCATACTGTTCATAAGGTTAAAGCTGAAGGTCTGTGAGTGAATCTCACCTCTGGTCTCTCTCCTGTTGTCCTACTGCAACAAAGGCTAAAAAGCCCAAAAAATATATTTGAAAAATGTAAAAGTGAAAAAAATCCTCCCTTTTACTTTTTTATGAAGGGGTAAATTATCTACAAGACTAACGTTTTTAACCCATTGTAAACACGTTCATTTCACTGTAAGTTGGCCTCTTTTAACATCTGCTCACTGCTCACTTTTGGAGGCAGACTCAAGTGGCCACTTAAGGACCTGCCATATTTGGCACTTGTGCTCTGGCTTCATTTTTCAGCCTTAGAGTCGCTTAGTATGACATGCCTACTGATTTTCTCATCTAGCTTCTGACAAGAAAGAAATAAAAATTAAAAAATGAGTCCCTTAATTTAAAGAACGCCTCACTGGAACATTTCGTGCTTGCCCTTTGGAAATGTTCGGTGGAGCACGCAGAAAAGAATCTATTGATAAATGAAAACAACCCAAGCTTTGAGGAGATGAGAGGATTTTTTTTTTTTTTTTTATAAATGCTGTAATGTGCAATTTGCTTATTAGGCAGCTTATTGGTCTGTCGCAACTTTAATAAAGACATTGTGTTTTGTGTATATAAAATGTGCCTTATGACATAAATTCTGTTTGGTAATGAGATATTTGTGTCACTGGGCATTTAACTGAGACAGGTCATGAAATGACAGCAAAGGTCTATGGTATCCGGCTTCTCTCTTTCTTTTGTGCACATGCCAAATCCCCAGAATATGACACTGTGTGTAGTTAAAGAGGAATCAGAAACAACCTCTGGTACAGAAATAAACAGCCAGGAGTAGCTGTGGAAAGGAATAGACAGATAGATATATAACACCATGACATAACAATTTAGGACATTTTACATTGAGTCCACGTTTATTTTCCCACCATGTCAGCAGTTGTTTTGTGTGCGCAACAGCAAAAATATACAGTATATTTTTCACAGATAAAATTCGATTACTTACTGTCATTGTGTGCCTGTTTTTCCATGTTAATTGTCATGTGTTAACCTAAACAGTTGGTTCTTCCAATTTAAATGCACAGAAGGAGAGAGATTAAGCGTGGCACCGAGGAACCGTTCCCACATTGAGGATACGCTGCGACTGGCGTCTGCTGAACCCTCAGCAGAGTTCTCAGGTAAGGAACGAACAGCAGCGGTTAAGAATCTCCCTCTTTAAAACTCCCATAAAACACATCCTCTCAATAAAAAGCTAGTTCTTCAGTGAGCACATTTGCTACGCTGCACTGTTTCAAATATCTTTCAGACTTTTGCTGCAGAAATGATGCCTGGAGTTATGTACTGAAAAAATGCAGGAGAATGTTTACAGCTACTTTGTCAGTGGAAAAGAAAAACAGATGCTTTTGCATGCAAATGAAAGGAAGTTTGAAACAATTTTGGAGGGGTTTTTTCTGCAGAAACTATTCTGAAAATTGCTTCCCGATGTCTGGGTCCTGAGGCCTTTATGTGAGCATGTGTGTATGCAGACGTGTCTTAAGGGAAGGTGATTAATCAGTGAAAATGCCTAACTCTGTCCCCGGCACAAAAAGCCCCTCTGTTCTGTTGAGCTAGATTGTTTTGTTGCGGTGAGGCCAAAGAGCTGAGCAAAGCCAGCCCCTAATCACCTCAGATCCATTCAGTAAACTTTAAGAAGCCGATTCATCGCATACAGCAGAAGCAATTGGTGTTGTCAGTAATGGTAGTAAGAGCATTCGTAGTGCTCTTTTACATCACCATCCCAACAGTCCAGTTTGTCTTTGCTTTACTCCCCTCCAGGTGCCGTGAAGACGCTGTTGAACATCTACCACAAGGCCGTCAAGCCAGTAGAGCAAGCCTTCAAGTACAATGAGCTCAGGCAGCATGAAGTCACAGGTGATTTAGCTTCCTGTGGAGTTTAACTGCACTTACCAAACGGTTTGTCTGTACAGTCACAAACAGGTTTTACAGGTCCACATTAGCAACATGGGAAGAAACTGTTGGACCTGATCTCTTCACGTCTATTTTTAACTTCAGCAGCGGCCTCTTGTGTTATAAAGTTCAATCTTAATTGCAGGGCGTTAGAAATCACAATTTCAAATGCTTCCCTGTCACAGAAATACTGTTGCTGTGAATGTCAGTCAGAAGCCAAAGTTCTGGCAACTAATCAAAAGAAACACAAACACACACGACACGCATGTACTAATACTGCAGATACGACTTCAACAAATTCCTTTTCCAGCCGTTTACTGTGGTGTGTAAAACCACAGCAGCACACCCTACCCACATTCCTTTATCAGTTCACATGTACACAGTGCCTGGTTTAATGAAATGGAACAGCACAGAAACCCTGAAGTACAAATAAAGTCATAATTAAAAATGAATATGAAGCCAAGACGTGACATTATTCAAACCAGGCACACAGAGAAGCACAATAAGGACTCTGTCTGCTGAAATGTGGGCCAGGCGCACTGCAACTTTGTTCCATAGCACTTCAGGGCATGGAGTATTATTTATGCTAAGGACCAGGATCAAGACTTCACGCTGTGCCATGTAATTCTAGGACACCTTGTGGTCCAGAATGGAAGTACACAATTACAATCAATTCAAAGGTAGTTTCATTTATTATTGTTATTATTATTTTTAACATGGGCGAGTATATATCACAAAGTGTACCGTTAAAGTCCTTTATATTAAGAGATTCTATGCTTTGTTTTCTAAGTTTATATTCTGAGGGGAGAATAAATGTGCTTTGAATTAAATGTCCCCATTCATTTTGGTATTTCCTTTGTCCAACGGGAGGTTTTAATTTAAAGCCAAGGACGCCACAAAAGAATAATCAGAGGGATTTACCAAAACTTTAAGTGGGCACCTTCAAAACTTTCTAGCATTCTTGAAAGTCTTTGCTGACCTGTGTTGCTCTGAATTAAAGTGTCAGGGGTGCATACCCACTGTATACTGACAAACCAAACAACCAGTGTGTGGTGTGGTGACATGAGCAGGAGTGATGGCTGCAGCTGTGGATTGACTGTTAACTCTTTCCCCCCAAAAGAGGACATTTGGTGACCTTTCATGTACCCTTAATGATGAGTTTTGGCACTTCAACATATATCAGTGAAGATGTGGTTTGACGACCATTACAATAGGTTTTTTCAAAGGGTGACGCTAGCAAGCTGTAAGGGCAGAGGTCACCCTCAGTGGCTTCTGATGCACAACCAGTCATTTTGTTCTGGAAGCAAGAATGAAATATGACGGAAACCAGGATTAGCTCTAGTAAGCACTCAAGGAGGTAAAGATGTTTAAAAAAAACAGTAGTTAAACAGTAGTATAGTTTACCTTTTTTCTAAAAAAAAAAAATGGTTTGATATGTTTCATGACTTCTTTGTCTAATGCTTTGTTCCTTTTTTCTTCATCCTTCTTTTTTATGCTCGCCTCTCGCCTCTGTCAGTGCGCCCCAGGGTGGCTGTGGCTACAATGTAGCTTGCCATCACCAGTGTGTGAATGTGTGTGTGAATGGGTGGATGACTGGGTGTGTAAAGCGCTTTGGGGTCCTTAGGGACTAGTAAAGCGCTATACAAATACAGGCCATTTACCATTTACCATTTTTTTATGTCTGGCTCTCACATACTCAGAGGGCGAGGTCACATCCAAGCCCATGGTTTTGTTTCTGGGACCCTGGAGCGTTGGCAAGTCTTCTATGATCAACTATCTGCTGGGTCTTCACGGCACCCCCCAGGAACTCTACACAGGTTCATACAGATAAAGCATGATTGTTAGTTTGTCAGCTTCATCTTGACTTGTAGCTATAATGTAACAGTGTAAATAAACAGAATAGTATTAATAGTAATAATAATAGCTTGATGCATGCTCAATAATCCAGGTGAGGAAATCCCAGAAAGTGGATTATGTTCTCCTGGATGCGATGTTTTCAGTGGGACGAGTGTTTCAACACGTCCTCAGACTATATAACATATTATATATTATTTCATTATTAAGGAAAGTTCATTGCCACTTGGGGCCATATGACACACATAAAACAACCCTGAATATCTGCCAAAAGTTTTATCCCTTCTTTCAAAAGTGTTAAAAACACATTTGTCTAGAAACATTTTACAAACAAGGCTCAAAGTTTAGTTAAGCATTTAAACGATAGTTTATTTTTACAGTCGTTAAACATTAGACAAGCATTTCGTTTTAGTACTAAAATTATATGTTGGAGTTATTTGGCATTAACAAATTCACAATTAAGTCCTTATTACAAGTTAATTAAGCAAATTAATAAAGCATTTCCTTTTCCATCATTCCAACAGGTGCTGAACCCACTACCTCTGAGTACACTGTCATAATGCACGGCGAGAAGTTTCGGAGCATAGAGGGCATCGTCATGGCGGCAGATAGCTCGAGGCCTTTCTCGCCTCTAGAGAAGTTCGGCCAGAACTTTCTGGAGCGACTGGTCGGCATTGAGATGCCACACAAGCTGCTGGAGAGGGTCACCATAGTCGACACACCGGGCATCATTGAGAACCGAAAGCAGCAGGAAAGAGGTGATGGTCACATTTTCTTCTATCAGTGCAGCAGTTGATGAAATATTTAATGTTTTTGTTCTAATGCTCTAATTAGACATGTGAAATTTAACTGCAGGCTGCTATTACTGGGGTGACCCACTACAATGACATTTCCACACTGGTTTATAGAGAGAGTTGTGAGAGTGGATTAAATCAGTATACAGCACTATCAGATATCTACACACTGATAGGCTAGTAGTTTATTAAACCTATATTCTTTGCTAGTTATTTGTTTTTTATGATGTTTTTTTTTAAACTAAGCCTTTTACATAAAACAAAGAATAGTTGTTAATACAAAGCATGTTGATTGTTTATCTTCTGGATGCAATGAGAGGTTTCCTTGAAGCTTTCTGACTCTAAAACACATGACATAAATTGTCCTCTTCTTCCTTCAGGATACCCATACAATGAGGTGTGCCAGTGGTTCATTGATCGGGCTGATCTCATCTTCCTGGTCTTTGATCCTACTAAACTGGATGTGGGAGGTGAGCTGGAGATGCTCTTTCGGCAGATGAAGGGCCGCGAATCACAGATCCGCCTCATCCTCAACAAGGCAGACAGCCTCTCGACCCAGGACCTGATGAGGGTCTACGGAGCTCTGTTCTGGAGCATGGCACCGCTCATCAATGTCACCGAACCCCCTCGTGTGTACGTCAGCTCTTTCTGGCCTCATGCCTATGCTCCAGACACCAGCCGGGAGCTGTTTATGAAGGAGGAGATCTCACTGCTGGAGGACCTCAACCAGGTGCAACTTCTACAGCAGTTTTTGTTGACTTATTAGTTTAATAAGCAGGATTAAACTGGAGTTAGCTTTCAGGTGGATGCTGGAGTAGAAGTGGGGGCTTTTGAAACACTGTAAGCAAAAAGTAGCAGCAAATCTTTTAAGTGAGTATGTGGCAGCACAGATGCAAAAGAATTACCGAAATACAGCTTAAACCAGTGTGATTACAGAGAGGAGGTTGTGTTTTACTGAGAGCAGTACATATGTCATATTAAGTGGAGAAGTAGTGGACTGAAGTTGGGTATGAGCTTTCAGACTTTTTCAGAAGTCTGCTCGTTGGTTCAGCACCACTGGACTTCATAATGGTATCATTGCAATCAAAGCACACTTTCGTGCTAGTATTCTATAATTCATTGTTTCGTTTGGTCCTTTTATCTGTTTTGTACCACCCACTCTGTCTCATTTCTCTTCCTCCTCCCTTGCAGGTGATTGAAAATCAGATGGAGAACAAGATCGCATTCATTCGGCAGCACGCCATCCGTGTGCGCATCCACACTCTGCTGGTGGATCGCTACCTCCAGACCTACTACGATAAGCTGGGCTGGTTTGGTGACCCCCATGAGGTGTTCCAAGACATTGTCAATGACCCTGACAAGTATTACATCTTCAAGTCCATTCTGGCTAAGACCAATGTCAGCAAATTCGACCTGCCAGACAAGGAGGCCTACCAGGACTTCTTCGGGGTCAACCCGATTTCCAACTTCAAGCAGCTCTCCTATCACTGCAGCTGGACTGGAGGCTGCCTGCTGGAGAAGCTCGAGAAAGCCATTTCACACGAGCTCCCGGCTCTGCTCAGCAGCGTTAGCAAGAGGACAGATGCACCCGCCCCTGCGAAAGCTGCAACAACACCGCCGCCCCCCCTCCCTGGTACCTGTGAGGGCCCTGCGTGTGAGGAGAAGCCCAAAAACCGCTGGAGGAGACAGTGAGATGGAGGAGAAGGGTGCAGGAGGAGGCAGATGGTAGCTGGGAAGACTGAGAAATGAGACGGGAAATGTACCACGAACTATAGAAACTGGAAGACCCAAATCAGAAAGTACTTAAGTTTATTTATTAGTGCTTGTTTGTGTCTTTATGATGTAACAAGCAGACAGAATATTTAACCATGTGGTTTTCATTTATCTAATCGCTCGGCAATAACGGCTCTCTGGAATGAATTTAATACATAACAAAACAAGAATTACAACATTTTTGCACATACCTTTTTAACTGCAGTTTTAATTTGAAGTATAAATAACAACAGGTATGCCCACCTTTCTATCGGAAGCCACTGCTGTCTACAAGATGTGCCATCTGCCTCCATCATGACAGGCTCGTATAATCTCACAAGATATCTGAATGAAATCTGAGAGACATTCTATCTCACAGCTTTCAAGTTTGTATATTATTTATTGGCTCTGCTTTTCATCAGAGAAAATTCGCTGGCAGTGACTCTACTCTTCCAGCGATATTAAACGCTGCAAGTCTCGCGTCTTTTGTGTGCAATGTCTGAAAATTCAGTGAGATCTGCTGTGCTGTGTTTTTATGGCCTCTACTCAGCTAGCCACCAGGTTAAATGTCCTAAAACCAGAATAAGTTTATATTAGTACAATGGAAGAGGGAATGGTGCTCCTGGTGTAATTCCACTACCCTACTGTAAACTGTACTGGACTCTGTATTTTACTATACAATGTTCATTATACAAACTGTTTTTATTTGAACATCTCTGGTGATTTTCTGTTTATCCAATGCAAAAAAACCCATAATAACACGTGGCCTTTTCAGCCATCCAAACTGATACTAGTGTTACCTCAACAACGGCTGCAGACCACATGGGCATTTCCTTTAAAGTGTAATCTTCTCATTCTTTTAGGCCTGTTTCTCATTGTCATTGTTTTGTGTGATTTCTTTTGAGTAAACACCAAAAATCAGGAATCGTGCCTGTTTCCTTTGTGAGCCTTCAAAGACATTACCGACGAAATCTCTCCCACTGAAACGATTTATAATTCATATCATTTGGTTGTTCAGCTGCAAAATTTAGAAGGCTTTGGGAATACACAAGGTAAAAGCATCAGTTCTCGCAACATGCTGTTTTGGACTGGACGTACTGTGAGTCGAGAGGAAGAAACTGCAGTCAGACTTATTCACATATATCCATACAGATACATGCTTTATGGATCCGAGGCATAGCGGAACGTGTAACAGCTGAGTGAGCTCACAGCAGCCCAAATCACAGCAAAATAGAAACGCTATGCTTTTTTAGAAGAGGCTGGTTAATTATCCTTTGCAGTGAGTGAAGACAGACACCAGGTGGCGCTTCCATTCAATGTGTTAATTGAGTTCAAAGCACTGCATGGTGAAAAGAAAGCAATAGGTTGGATGTATTTTTAGAAGCTGCGCGTTTTTTGCAGTTTGTTTAACAGCTACACAAACTTGGTATAGACAAATCTTTCCGCTTGCTGATGGTTTGTCAGCAGCTTATCGTTTTATATAGGCTCACATTTATTTAAAGGAGTGCATTTTTCATTCATCAAAAGTTTGTGTGTGCGTGAGTATAATTATATATCTGTGTGAAGTGATTTGGATGGATCCCACTACAATCGCGTGCCAGACAATGCTACACAGTCAGCAGAGAAGTGTGCAGGAACTCAAGCAACATGAGATGAGTTCATAGTTGTAGGACAAAAGTCTGACAATGTAGGACAGAGTCTGACACTCTGTAAATACGGGAAATGGGGGCCTAAACAATTAGCGCGGCTTTTCTAAATCACCGCCCACATCGCAGATCTGTTCAGTGATGAATGAAATTAAACAAAGAGGCAATTCAGGCAATTCAAGCAACAGTGTCTCGCTGCTTCAAAAGCACACAATGAAACACTGAAACTGAGCTAAACAATCAATGCTCTAGCCCACTTAGAAACTACTTTAACAAAGTGACTTGACAACACACTCCAAACAAACTCATCTTTAGTGTATATGATGGCATACAAGCAACATTTCACGTTGCTTGTCGTTCATTCACTTATTTTTTGCCTTTCTTTTATTCCAGACTGTTTGGACACTGGGAAATAAGTCACTGTACATGTTTACTTGTGATTCAGTGTATTTTTACCACTATTTGTCTAAATTAGATCAAATAAATGATTTTTCATCCTGGGCGCCTGAGTGTGATTGTACCAACATGACATTGCTACCATACTAATGTAAAGAAAGCATGCTTATCATGTTTAATATGTTAGTTTAAGTTGGCTCATTCACTCTAAATGGTAAGGCATATGGAATATTTAATACTAACCCAAAGAATCACACAAATTAGGGTTATCTATCAATTAAACTTCATTTTTATCTGTATAGTGCCAGTTCATAGGTCATAGAATATTAGAGGAAGAACTCCAACAATGAGGCAATTGTATATGAGCAAATACTTGGCAACAGTGGGGAGCAAAATGTCCATTTTAACAGGAAGACCTCCGGCATTGGTTGCACTGTATAACCTTGTACTGTCTCTTGATTGTAGAAGTCTGTCTTGTTTGGAGTGGTTTTCAGTTTTGCAATTTTGCACTCAGACTGAGAGAAACACTGTTTTTTCCCAGTGTGTTTTAATAAAGCTGGAATGACAAATAAAGTGAACTTGATGTTGAACTCGGTGGAACTGTAGTCAGAGAGGGACAGGCATCTGCTCTTTGGGGGTAAGGGGAAAGAAAGACAGAAAAGTGGAGCAGAGACAGACCACAGTTTGATGATGATGAAGTGAAAAATCAGGGGATCACTGCGTATGCACTTCACAGCAAGAGCACCACAAATTTCCTTATAAAATATCAGGATAATCTATTCAGCAGTTGCTGAGATATTTCGAGTCGACCAGTGTGGTGGGGTGACGCAGATTAATGGACTGACTTTCCCATATGACAATAGCGAGGCTAAAAATGTCTTTATTGTAGGCTTTTCAAAAGTGGGATATATTTAAGGGTAAACGTTTACATCAGCCGAGCATGCTGCTTGTCACCGCAGTTTTAGCATCTTGCTGTGAAAAGCCACAACAACAAAAATGTGTTTTCACCCTTCCAGGCCTGCTGCTCACACTGAGCTCTACAACAAGAGCTTAATTTCCCTGCTGTGGTCAATATGCAAAAGCACCCATGTTTACGGTACAGTGCAAACTCACCTATGCGTTTGCTCCACATCCTCGTCTGTGTTTGAGCATAATCTGTGTTTGCTGAGTTGAGAGACAGGGCCATGCACAGTGTCAGCGCAGACTTATCAGCGTAGCTTTATCAGCTCTTCAAACAGGCCTCTCTTGTAAGCTCTTGAACACAAGCACGCACACGCCACCCACATGCCATACACACACACTTAAGAGAGCCACTGGCTTCAATTCAAAGTTAAAACGTTATTGCTTCTTTAAAGGTTCACAAATACATTAAATAAGCATAATAAACATTTATTACCTTGTTTATCATATTTTTATTCACGGGCGGCTCAACGCTTATTTCATTCAGCTGCATTGAACACAGTGTGGTGCACAATATCAAAGCACACATTACTGATCCTTGAGAGTCAACACACCTTAGACATGAAAAAAATACATTTGATATTAATCCACAAGCTGATAATTGCTATTGTGTCAAAGGTCAAAGTTGTGGAGTTAACCTTTTAACCACTTTTCAATGACTTTTGCATAATTCCTTAATTCCCTAATCATACATATTGTGGTCAATTTGCATGGTGTGAATTTAAGCCCTGCTACTGTGGTTACACAATTGCCCAGCATGGTATGAAATTTAGCATTACTGTACTTCTTAACTTAAGACAAATGTATCGTGTTTCTGATCTGATCTGATTGCACTGCAAACATTAGTATTTTACAACTGGAAAAAATGCTAGATTTCATATTTTCCTACACATCAGACTAATCTGACGAGTTTGGTTGCTGGATTCTACAAATATAGATGTGGATCAGGATACACAAGTTAGGCAGTGAGAGCAGTTCATTTGTTCCAAAGACAAAGAAAGAAGTTCTGATACTACCAGACAGGATGTACAAGGTCTAACCAGAACAAAAAAGTTGTATTTTATAGTATAACCCAATACTGAATACGAGTTTTAGTGTCCCATATGCATACCGTCATGTCAAACCCATTTCTCCCTATTTAAGGCCAGCATTGAAGTAATTAACTGTCGGTTTAATCAATGGTAATAATAGGAAAGACTGCCATATTTGATCTTCTAACTTGAAAATTTGACTCATCAGTCAGCAGACACATCAGATATGACGGAGTGTAGTGCAGGATATCCACAGTCAGGAAATGATATTTCAAGCAAAACAAAAAAGGAACAACGCCGATTAATATCTTGTTCTTCTGTGGGTGTTACTGTAATTAATGCTTTATAAGCACAAAGTGTTAATTTAACAGCGCTTGTTAAGCGCGTGAAGAGGCGTGAAGATAATCACTCGGAAAACATTCAGTTATTCACTCTGACCAGATGCAGCAACGCTTCGTACTTATTTATGGAAACCACCAATCAGCAAACACTGATCGAGGAAGGTACAAGAGTCTGGCTTATAATGATCAGTCTGGTTTGGCAGTTGTGTAGGATTATTATGGTAAATACTAATTAAGATCACTTTTAAAAGGTTTATTGCTACCTGTAACCTTGATATGAGGTTAATTATACTTTAGCTCTTAGCTTAAGGTGAGTGCAGAGTAATATTGGAAAACTTATGTTATTTGATTAGTTATTTGAGTTACTTATTTTCCAGTAAAATACATAAAAACCAAGTACTTGTAATAAAGTATTACTGTAGCTATATATATACACACACACACACACACACACACACATATATATATATATATATATATATATATATATATATATATATATATATATACATATTACATTTATAACATTTTGTATGGTTCCTTTTAACTGAGAAAATTAAAACTGGCTTAACTTGCAAACTAGGCCAGACAACGACAGCATACCTTTCTTTTTTTGATAAATGATATTTCTGTTTGTGAAGAAGTAAACTGATTTTTGTTTTTTTTTTAACTGAAACTGCCACAAACACTGCCATGGACAAAAATTTTATTTAGCTGTAAGTGGTGTGCTGCTTTTATTGTGAAAACCTGCTGCCCCCCCACCCCTCCCCAGCTTTAAACGTTTTTTTTTTTTTACTTTAACTTATAAAATATTGTTCGTGCGCTTTTTAAGTGATCCTGTTTCTATCCCGTGTTTTTTTCGGAGTCACTATCCTTTACAGAGCAGCGAGGTGAAGTTTTTTTGGAGGGGGTGGGGGGCGTGAAAAATGTTTTACTGTCTTTGCGTTTCTTGAAAAGCAAGACCGGAAACCATGTTTTTTAAACTGTGGTTTGCTTTACAGGCTCCTCGGTCACAACCAGCACACCAGCTGTGGGGCGAGGATTTCAGTCACAGCGAAGACCCCTGGAAGCTGCAGGAGAGGAGATAGCACGTTCGCCTGGATAAGACCGCGAAAGCAGCCACAAACCTCCCGCTGTATGTGTATTTATCCACCACACCAACTCCAGCAGAGAGCTTTATCGGGAGGGGGGGAGAAAGGGTGGCACCAACGACGGACGGAAGAGGACGCACCACAGCCAGAGCGCACAGTGTTGTGTTTGTTGGACACACACATGCCAGCGAAAACTAGCGCTATCCAGACCTAAGGAATTGCTTGAGATTAGAAGACACCGCTGTTTGGTGGGTGGGTTTTTTTTTAATCCCACCGAGGAGATCCAAGGGTTTTCTGTATTGCTCTGGGGATTTTCTCCTTCTTTGCTCTAAGGGAATGCGAAGGGAGGAAATCCAGCCTCAGCTCCAAATATCTAGAGACTCTTAACTGGGTCTCCTCTCCAAACGCAGGAAATACGGCCTGGGATAAAAGTTTGGGAGCTTTTTGGAAAGTGGAGGAGGCTTGTGGCTGACGACTTGCACACGTTTTCGTCACTTTTTAAAACCGGGAACGTTTTCTGCTTTTGGCGCTTCTGATTTTCTACAGAGGAGGTAGAAGAAAAGCATTAAGATGTTACACGCCGTCGGTGTTGTTATTTGCAACAGTTTTGATCATCACTATTTATAGACCAGCCTGTTCCGACCGAGGGTGTTCCTCATAGCTGTATGTTTTGCCAACTGCGCGCAACAAGTTGCAGACACTCCCAGCAGAGGCAAACCTACGCTAATTTGGGCCAGCGGATGGTAGCCTATTTTCTGCTCTTCTCTGTTCTGATCATGCGTCTTTGAATAGCGCATACCCCCTCCCCGAGCCCCTCTTTGGAAGGCAGAGGGGAAACAAACGGTGGAGATCCGGAGAGGGAGTTCAGGAAAGGACGGGGCTGGATCCGTGGGAATAGGCCTGCCTGTCAGGCCTCTTATGATCTGGGTTTTGGACTGGACAGGACTGCGAAATAACTCGATGTGGAATATTTGCAAGGGCCCGCTGTAAAGATGAAATGGGAATATATAGGAATAAGAAATGCAAATCCTTAGCAGCCTGAGCCATGCAATGACAGTGGATGTAGTGGAAGGTAAAGCCGCATTCATTACAGAGCTCAAACTTTAAAAAAGAAATAAGGGAATTAAACGTTTGCCCTTATTTTAGGCAAACAAGAATTTAAATATTTAGTACTTAAAAACTTACATTCTGTGTAAAGGGAGAATAAAACTCATACATTACTTTTTTGAAAACAGTTTACTTTTTTTGATCCTTTACAATGAGGGAATTTAAAGTGTCCACGTGTTTTTGTTTCAGCACTACTTGTTCATAACACAGACTTTAGGGGGGGGGTTGTTGTGTTTTTTTACACAAGGAGTGTATAGGGATCATTTGTCCCGCATGTTGTGGAGATAAGAAGGGACAGTGTAACTTTTGTAGCCAGACGCCTGTTGACAGTCTAAATCTAGCATCTGCTCACACAATGAAACATTCGCCTTGAATGCTTTCCCCCCTACCAAACAAACAGTGCTATTGTGGAATGAGGGAACTCGTAAGGGGGTTTTTCCCTAACGGCATCTAACTGTAATGTCAGTAGTACCGAAATATTGCGCACACTCAGAGGAGGTCATTTCCAGTCATGTAACGACAGGGCCGACTTGATAAAGGCACAAAAACAGATGCATCACTAAAGGCTCCTTTCCGAGAAGGATGTTCTATTCAGGAGGCAGAAAGAGTGATGACGGTGTTTTTACCGCAGCTGGAGAGAAAGCCGGGCTCATACCCAGAGCCTCTTTGGAGAAGGATACATGTAATGTGAGTACTGACGCAAACCCGGGGTCGGATAATGGACTGCTCAAGAAACTGGAACGGCGCGTCTTATGTGAGTGAGTGTGCGGGCTGCTGCGTGCGTAGCACATACGTCTGTCCCGTGCTCACCATTCATGCAGTGTGATTATTCCAACAAACACCTTTGCTCTCGCTTCCCCTCTGTCTGCCTGTTTGTCACTCCATCACCGCCGCCTCCTCCCTTCTCCGCGTGCCACTTGTGCACACACGGCGCCCACGCACCGCGTCTAATTGCCTGAGCAATCATCGGGAGATATCAACATAAAATATTAATATCTGACACCTCGTCTCCGCGTCACACCAGTCAATATGGCCACTCTACAGCATCATCGGCAGCTTCTTATGCATGACACGGAGGTGGCATGCGACTCCAGCGGGGACGGCGCCGTGACAGTGCGGATTACCAACAGCGCGCCACGCGTGCATCAACATGAGCCCCTGAGGGCTGCCAACAGTGGAGCAGGAGGAGGTGGAAGAGGAGGGGCTGCTGCCCGTGGGGCTGTGAATAAAACGAACCCTAACACCCACAAATGCAGCATCTCCTCCAGCTGCAGCTCGGCAGACTCCAGACCGGCTGTGACCTCCACATCCAGGGTTCACAGGAAGGTACCGCAACTGTTTGAACGCTCTGCAGCTCAGTGCTGGGACCCCAAGTTCGACTCTCCCATCCTGGAGGAGGCATGCCAAGAGAGGTGCTTTCCTCAGACCCAGCGGCAGTTCCGTTATGTGCTGTTCTACCTGGCAGTAGCATCTGTGCTCTGGGGGGTGTACTTTGGGGTCAGAAGTGACTGCTGCAACCCCGTCACCTTCCTAACCCCTACAGCCTTCTTTTTAGTCTTACTAGTGCTCCTTTTTTTGTTTACTTTCACAAAGTCATACACGTTGCTGTACAACCAAACCTCCTTGCTCCTGATAGCATTTACCTTCGCCATCACATTAGCTCCACAGATACAAACCGATGGCTACACTGGGCTGGAGAGGGCCGGTGGTGGGAATGCCTCACATCCCGCACAGGACAGCACACCAGTATGTTCATCCCCTTGTATTTCCCCTGTGGGAACCTTTTCCTTGTGCATGGAGGTGCTGTTGATTTTATATAGTGTCCTCCATGTCCGCCTGTATGCCTCTGTGATGTTGGGGCTGCTGTATTCTATATTATTTGAGGCATTAGGATGGCTGCCGTTCCTTCAAAAGACTTCTGACACTCTCCGTTGGCTGGGACCCGCCAAAGCTCTGCTCCATTTGTGCGCCCATGTAATTGGCATCCACTTGTTCATCATGTCCGACGTGCGTTCTCGCAGCACCTTTCTCAAAGTGGGCCAGGCTATCATGCATGGCAAGGACTTAGAGGTGGAGAAGGCCTTGAAGGAGCGTATGATCCACTCAGTCATGCCGCGACCGGTCGCAGACGAGCTGATGAAGCAGGGTGATGATGAGGGCGGTGGTGAGAACTCTGGAAAGAGATATTCCTCTGGTGCCTGCTCGACCTCAGCAGTTTCAGTGAGTGGCGGTGGGAGCAGTGGAGCTTCTCAATCCCAAAGTGTCGCAAACTCCAAGAATAACCCCCACAACAATCACAAACGCAAAAAGACCTCAATCCCTCGTGGGCAGATAATATTTAGGCCTTTCAACATGAAACGCATGGACCCTGTCAGCATCCTCTTCGCAGACATTGTGGGTTTCACCAAAATGTCTGCCAACAAGTCGGCACCGGCCTTGGTGGGCCTTCTCAATGACCTTTTTGGACGTTTCGACCGGCTCTGTGAGCTAACCTGTTGTGAAAAGATCAGCACTCTGGGTGATTGCTATTACTGCGTAGCAGGCTGCCCTGAGCCCAGACCGGACCATGCCTACTGCTGTGTAGAGATGGGCTTAGGCATGATCCAGGCCATCGAGCAGTTCTGCCAGGAGACACGTGAGACGGTCAGCATGCGTGTTGGAGTCCACACAGGCACCGTCCTGTGTGGGATTCTTGGAATAAAACGCTTTAAATTTGACGTATGGTCAAATGATGTCAATTTGGCTAACTTGATGGAGCAACTGGGTGTGGCAGGAAAGGTTCACCTGTCAGGAGCCACTGCCGGATTCCTGGATGACCGCTACCTGAGAGAAGATGGACGTGTGGCAGAGAGAGCCGGGCCGAGCGTGATGGAGAAACTGAAGGGTAAGTGGACGTTCAGCTCTTATTTCGCTGAGTTCTTTCTTTGCATGACAGTCACACAGAGAGTATCGCTGCCTTTGAATTCTGCTTACACATGGATTATTATTTTAAAAGATACATTAACAAGTTAAAGATTACCAGTAGGTTTATCTTCAAAGTTGTCTGAGCTTGTAACATTCGCACTGAACACTGGACTGGGGTAAAGAGCTAATTAGCTGCTGAACAGCAGGAAGAACGGGCTATCACATTTCAATAAATTCATACAGGTGGAAGCTTGAAAGCAAACGAAACTTGTGCATCTTAGCATTTGGTCATCTCGAATGAGTAGGGTCACTGCATGTCTAGACAGCACTAAAATATGTTATCTGACCAGTTATTCCTGTTGAAACAGTCTACCAGCAGTGGGAGATCAAGCTTCAAGACTAAGAGATTAGAGCACCAGGAAGAGAGACAAGTTTTGGTTTCTATCAGCTGGATGTCATTCAAGTAGTAGTCAGTTAATATGTTGTCTCTGCACGTGGGGTTTTTGACTAAACCACTGCAATGCATTTAAACTCTTATACAGCATCCAGTGCATATTTTTAATGTCATGTTGTTGCTCAAGGACATATATCACCCTCTCCATCAATACCCTAATTATGACAGTAATGGTTTTGTGGGGATAAAAGTGCTATTTGGGAGCACAAGTCTGCAGACAGAGTCTTGTGTCATTGTGATTAGAACCTTTTAATCTCCCCAAACAATAAATGGATTTGAAGTCCTCACTACAGGCAGGAAACTTGCATAATATTGATATGAATGGATGCTTGTGGCACAAGGGTAACAGGATAAGTATTGGCATATACAGCAGAGATGGCTTAGATTTGTGAGCGTGACTGATACACAAAGTTTATGTTTGATCAAGCAGTTCCCATGAAGTCAAACAAGGTCATTTGTGTGGCTGCACAAATCTGGCGCTCTTTATTTAAACCCAGTTTCTAACCATCTGTTTTGTGCTCCTCAAAGTAAATAACCTCCATAGGTGGCTTTTGTTTTGTTAGCGCTCTCAGTCAGTGCTGTGTTTGCTGCATATTTCTGACTGTGTTTGGGATTTGTTGTCACGGTCGGGCAGCAGGAGCTGGAGATAGCGGTTGATAATAGCGGGACTGGCTGGCTTTACTGTTCTGAGGCAGGTATTCTGCTGGATTCCTCTGGATTAAGCAGGTGTTCATCGTATTGTGCCCGCCATTTGTAGGAAAAGGGGGTGATAGGTTGGAAAGACTAGACAGACAGCAGAGAAAGGGTTAAAAGTATGGGACGAAATTGAAGCTTTATGCAACCTGTTCAGCATTTACAGGGTTTGGAGTCCATGAGTAAATGATTCATAAAGTTTGCTGAGGAAAAAAAAATGTATAGGAATTCTTTTTGGTGTCCTCGGCGATTTAGGAATCTCAGCAATTCATATAGTTGTGTGTTCTTAGGAGTGGGCTTAGCGGGATTAAAGAGCAGGATATTTTATTTAGTCCAATTAGTTGCAATAGATTGCTTAGTCATTTATCATGTGAAAAATAAACATTGATTGTCTCTGCTGGTGGGGGTTTGATTAAGTTAGGACTCTTAAGACAAAACATGACAGACTTCTTTCATAATTTTTGATAATTAAAAAATGATATATTGTGATAATATGACACATAACCACCGGACATATCTTTTCCTATAGACACACACAGTGTGTGTCTCAATAGTCTGCCGAAAGCGGCATCAGTGGAACTAATCTATCCAGCAGGGAATTCCTTGTGGGCCGTCTAATCTTGGGTCGCTTGTGAAAAGAGACTGTCTGTTCTATTGTCAGGCCTTATGTCAGAGTGTATTCACACTTGGCTCTAAATGGTGCCATCACTCTCTATTTCTAGACTGGCGAACAGTGACAAAATGAGATATTGACAAGCAGCTTTTGTTGAGGGAGAGAAAAGTGGAGAATGGCATCTAGTTTCCTTCTGAAACAGAAACCCACAGTTTCCTTCCTTCAGGGACAGAGATGAGAATAACAGTTTGCTTCTGTTGCATAGAGAAAGAGGTGGGTTTTTTTGTTTTTGTTTTTTAAAAGAGCAAAAAATGAGAGCCTAGATCCAGACTGGATTTTTACAGATAGTGCTGATATGGATAAACTGACAGAAATTGCATTTGCACTCAATCAGTATGTAATTTTAAAAAGGGAAATGCCTTAATTAACTTCCCAGGTATGTATTTTACAAACAGCTTAATGAATCATCTGCTCAGCTGTGATGCATACTCTGCTACATGTGCTGCCGACAGTGCCAGGCGTATTGCATTTGGAACTGCTCAGATTATAGCAATTTTCACGGTTTTCCGGTACATCCAGTTCAGGATCATTTCCACAGTTATCCTTTCTCATGAGTAGCACAGTGCAGGAAGAAGTACGTTTAAGATGCAGTCACATTAATGCAAACAATCCATGTGGTTTAGGGGGGGGGGAAGGGAGCTGCCTGGAGTGTGCAGGAAACACACGCTAGCAGTAAATGTAACAAAACTTCACACCTTCGCACATCTTCTGCACTTTTAAATCACTTAAACTTGAGAGCTGGCGAGATGAAGACCGGCTAATCAGACAACATTTGACATTTCTGTTCTCATCTGCATTTTCAGAGCTGCAGTGCATGTACGATTGCAGAGCAGTGATACTATTTGTAAATTACCCACCAGCATCTTTTTCTCCATTTTGTTCTGTGCATCGATGCACATCGACGTGTTTGTGTTTCGGAGAATCTCAATGTAGAAACTTTTATTGAGAATATTGTGTGAATATTAGATTGGAGAAATAGGCAGGTAATGAGAAAGGTAAGAATCAGTGGGCTAACCAACTTTTGTAGCTTTTCACAGTGTTAGTTTGCTCACCTTAAACGAGAGATTTGTAAGGCTGCCAGAATATTGTGCTTTTTAAGACGTCTTTGACTCTGAAGATAAACTGTTGCAACTGCTGTAGCCAAATGTTCCCATTTGGACATTTTTCTCAATTTATTGTGTGGTTATGGCCTCTCTGAGGAAGTTAACTCATCTTCATTCTGTCACTGTCACTGTCTCCAAGCTAGCTTTTTCTGATATACTGCTTATTGACTTACTGTGAAATGCTAACTGAGCTGTCCCATTTCTCAATGTTCCCTTTGTTATCCATACGCCTCAATTTCAAACACACAACCCTAGTCAGTTATTGGGTTTGAAAATAGGTTACAGAGTAGTTATTAATCCCCGGTACCTTTAATCTCAGACAGTTGCGAAACTGAGATTTTATGAGTCACGGTGTCCGTTCTCCTTGTCTGACACCATCACTGTTAGCGCGAGTGATTAATTCTGTGTGTTTCTTCAGTGTTCTCTGTCTGTAAGCTGCGTTTCCCCCTCCTCTTCACCCCATGTCGGGGTCTTCTTCCCTTTCATGTACCACATCTCTCCCTCTGCTTTCCCTCATCCTCACTGTGTAACACATTCATTGCCTCAGTCTCCCACCTGTCACCCAGGCCTGTACATGTGGTCCTGTTGTGTAACAGTGCTTTAGTGCTGTCTGCTGTCTGTCTTTAGTCACAGCTTTGCTATAGATCCCTCGCTAGGCTGAACGAGCCGGCTCCGGTGTCATGCTTTCATTCATTCTCTCTCACTGAAACACCACTTGCCATTCTCTCCTTTACAAATACACAGCCTGTATCAGAAATGCAGTTTGTGCAATGGATGACGCAGCTGCAAATCACATGTCATCTCAGTGCACCATGAGGAGTCTGTTTTCTTTACAACTTGCCTTACTTGACCCAAGAAGTCATACTTTTTTTAACTATGTGGTAGTTATAGCAGCGCTTCTTAAATTACCAGTAATAAAGTTAAAGCGCTTTCACGTCCTGCTTCCTGCGTCCTGCTTCCTGCGTCCTGCACTTTGGGTCCAAATCCTCCCTTCAGCTCAGTGGTACATGACAATTTCCATTTACCTTTGCTCATTTGATGCATATCTATTCACACCCACAACTGAACAGCTCCAAATCTACAGCAACTTTTTATTCAAGCCCATTAGGCCTTTGTGTGTTTTGCTGTATTTTCTTCCTGTGTGTGTGTTTTTTCTGCGTGACCCTTTTGATGTTATTGTTCGTGCTGTCAGATTTTACACGCAGATTTTATTTCCAGCGAGATGATTTTTGCATCCTCAATTTTCCTGCTTCGCCTCGTATTTAAATCCTGCTTGTGTCACTGATTGCTCTGCTCAAATGCTTGTGTCGCCTCCGTCCTCTTTAATCCAGGCCCGCCATATCTCTTTCAGCTTCAAGCACACAAACACACTCAGATTTCACTGCAGGTGGTGAGGGAAGCACATTTCTGTCGCGTATTCGTGTTTAGCTGGTTTCTACATCCCTGCTTTATCTCCTGCGCTAATGCGTATTTGGTCTTCCCTCGCTGAACGTCTGTCTCAATTTTTGTACTTTACAGTGCAATATAGCAGCCTGTTATACGTCTGCTAGACTCAAGGTATCGGCCTTGAACTGTTCTCATTGTATCATGGCGTAGCACTAGCGCCTTTTCAGTTTCGATATGCGTCTAAACGTGCTGCCCGTGTGTATACATATTTGTGTGCTTGCACGTGTATACATGCAAGCTGCATGCATTTGGCTTTTTTCACACACACTCACACACATATTTACAAACTGGTCCATCCTACTCTTGCATGGAGTTTCAGTGGAAAGTCCATGCCCTCAGGCTGATTAGTCTTTGCTAAATCAAACATGTCACCTAAATATGCAGTTGCAAACAGCAGATCCTTAGCCGTACCAGGCCAGCCCTAATGTGTCACGGGGCTGGCCGTTTGCATTCTATTCTCTATATTTGGCGTCACCCACTGTTTTCTGGAGGTAAAGGTGGCTGGCTCATTTTCAGCATTTCTATTAATCTCAGATCTTACACGCTAGCAAAATCATTTTACTGTGAAAGCCACCATTCACGTTCCTCCTATCTGTCTCAACACGATCGGGGTATTCATGGGTCAAGTGACAAAAGAAGTAACAAATCTCATGCCAATACATTCAAAAACTGCCCAGACAGTGACTTTAACACTATGTCAAAACAAGCTTTCCTTGGCTCATTAATTACATGTAATGTGTATGAACTCCATTTTAGCTGCTTCAGTTTAAAACCTTGGCGTTTTCAAGTTTTACTGGAACACTTGAACAGTGATTTAATTAGTTAGAGTTTTGCCAGTATGAAGAAGTATATTCTGGATTTGCTGATCGTTTAGCTGATCAGTAAAATAACACACAGAAAACCCCAACAACAACCAGCCACCGAAAAAAACCCAAAAAACCCCTGAACAACATCTTAAATACCACTGAGCATTTATCAGGCACGCACATGTATTGATGAAATGTCTGGTGTGGTAGATAATGAACCATTAAAAACTGCTTTATAAATTGACAGTATGATAAAAGGATCATGGATGAAACCAGTCTTTGCACAAAGGAACCACGACAGCTGCACAGGCCAAAGAGTATTTTATGCTTTCGCTCTGTAGCTGCAGTTTCTCAGCTGTTAGTCCTAGTTTGTTTTGTTTTTTTTAACAAAACATGTCAGGAGGAGATGATCAGTAACACAGAGACAGAAACACACAGCAGTGCGTTTGCTGCCGCGTTATAATTTGCTCTGCTCTTCAGATCTTCTCCCTTCACTGGGAGCTTCACCACCGCGCTAGCTAGTCAAACAAAACGTGGGCTTGTGCTTCCGCGTGTGTGTGTTTTACAGTAAAGATAAGAAATGGCTGATCAAAGTCTTTGTGTCTTATGTACACAGACAGGCTTTTACTGTACGCATCAGTTTATCACTCACAGGTGAACTCAGATATCTGGGGTGGCTTTAAACATTTAAAACGCTTTTTTCTAACAGTAAACTCTGTGTGTTTGTTCATCTCTTTCTTTTAGAAAATCTTTGGTTTTTTGTCTCATTTCATCTGCTTTTGCAAATCTCTCTCGTGGTATTGTCACATGCATCACCTCGAATCTGATCTGTTTGTTTGGAGGAATGCGTTCACTGTAAGGCTCAAAGGTCACTTGAAATCACTTCTCTAGGTGGTCTTCCAAGCGGCTCGGTCTTTCGGTATCCGCTGCGTATGATAAAGGTGATAAGTACAAAAGTACAGTAGCATTAGAGCTGAAAACAGAGGAAAAACTAGGTATATATATATATTTTAATAAACGTTTGGGCATATGATTGGGCTTTTATAACCACTTTTACTACTTAATGTTCTTACTCTAGGTGTGACAGACATTGCAGGCAATTAAAGAGGACCAGGGCTTATGCTTATCACTCACTAATCCTATAAGTCCCATAAACCACAGTATGAAACGCTTTATGGGACTTGATGGTGGTAACATTCTAGTAAAAACAGTTCTGATTTAATTCCTCTAGCTTCTTTAAATGCTAATCTACTGAAATCTTGGCAGCAGCAGCACTATTTTGATACTTATGTTATTACTTATATGGTTTGCACATTCACCTAACAAGAGAAAAGATGCTCTGTTTGATTCTGAGAGGAGCCTCAAATCCCTTTGGGGTTATGTGAGGAAGAACATGTGGGATAAAAATCTGCCAAAACCATTCTGTTACCTGCTGTGGCAACCACGTTTATAAAGCAGCTAAAAGTGGCTTCTTCTTGTTATTTGGGACTGTTTGTTAGGTGTGGTATAGTGTTTGACCACAGGGGGATGTAAGCAGTGAAAAACTTGTAGTTTCTTTATGTAGAGCTCTTTTTTTCAGACACAGGCTCCAAAATTACTCTTTTGAATTGAAAATATCAAACATTTCACTTATTATGTTTTTTTCCTTTGAAAAACTTTACAGATTATTTGTTATGTTTTCATTTTAGGAAGTTTACATTGATTTCTGGCACGTGTTCTAAACCGCTTAAAAAAATAATTTTCCAAGTATTTTATCAACTCTTTTGTTTGCTGAGCGGCTCTCATGCAGGAGGTCGGTCCCTCCTGGATAGTCCGACCTCAAAACGGTCATGTTTTGAGGTTGGATGTCACATTGGGCCGCACTTTGGTGGTTCGAATCCACCATCAGGCCGGGGCCTTTCTGTGTGCGGTTTGGATGTTCTCCCAGTGGCTGCGTGACTTCTTTCCAGGTAGTAGATCTTGTTCCCAAAGTCTAAAGACATGCCGTGAGTGGGTCAGGTTAATCAGTGACTTTAAATTGGCTGTAAGTGTGAATAGGAGTATGAATGGTTGTCTGTCTCTTTGTATTGGCCATGCGACAGGCTGTCGACCGGTCCAGGGTGTACCCGGCCTCTTGCCCCATGGTAGCTGGGATAAGCTCAAGCCCGCTGCCAACTTTAATTATATAAGCAGAAGAAAATGAACTGATGGATGCATGAAACTGGACATGACTGTGAGATGTGTATCAGACTGAGAACCTGAGGAAACTATCTTAAATTCATATGGTAGCAATAGTCGGTCACAAGGTAGTGAGGCCCTCCTGTTTTACTGTAACTAGAATCATAAACTGCAAAATGAGATCATACTGTACTGAGGAAGACTCTAAACTTTTAAAATTAATTCTAAAGATGTTTACTGAAGTAATAAAGCATTTTTCTCATAGACTTCTGTACAGTCAGGGTTCTTTTTGCAGCCAGAGAAAATGGCCT
The DNA here is from genome assembly GCF_001858045.2 of Oreochromis niloticus. Lineage (NCBI taxonomy): Eukaryota > Metazoa > Chordata > Actinopteri > Cichliformes > Cichlidae > Oreochromis > Oreochromis niloticus. The sequence continues at coordinate 30,655,620 of NC_031971.2, read as the reverse complement.
GTGGTGGCCTTTAAAAAGAATTTGATCTTCTCCATCGGCTTCATTTTTCAGACCTGGAGTCAAATATGTAAATCCTTGAAATATAGTATGGAAGCAACACTGCAGGCATGGATGGGGAAAAATATGATCCAAGTGAAACTAAGCTGAACGAGTGAGATTTTTGTAGGCGTAGTAAATGAGTTTGTCCTGATAAAGCTGTGTGTGTGCGTGTTTTAGTTCATATTACTCCTTTTTTACATTTAAAATGATTTTCAGTTGACACCTGAAGAAGTTTAGCGAAGCATAAAGACATTCAAAGCTGAAAAGCATTACCAGCGTGACGCTGCTCCGCTCTCCAGTCTTGTACATCCACATATTGCTCAGAAATGACTTGCAAAATGGTCTCCTGCAGTATTATATTAAGTACATCCTAATCCCATTACCATTAATGCTCTGTGTGTCCCAGAGAGAGAAATGATGGTGTAGATCTGACAGTAAATCATAATGTAACTCTGACTGCCAGGAGCTAATGAACTAGCAAGAATATAATAGGAGCAGGACCTTTCTACAGATGGTCTTCTTTGTCTCGATTCTAACAGAAACACAGTTTCCCTTCCTTCTAACGTCTGAATGACCTGTAATAACACCCTGTTATCCTCTGCATCTGTTTCTTTAAATAGATCTGTAGTAACAGTTAGTTTCCCCTCACCTAGGCAGCTGTCTAATCACCTTGCTGTTATTCAAACAACTGGCTTATTTCACTAGAAGTTTGTCATTTCCATTGCCCAAGAATGACATGACTCAAATGTGTATGTGTGTGTGTTCAGTGTTGATAAGCGTGCCCGGCCCTGTCCCGGTCTGATTGCAGATGTATAGCAAACACAAACATGCCATTGTACATTTGCTGGGAGTCTTATAATTAAATTAAATTATGAAGTCAACCTGTATTAGTAGTAAATAAATCTAACTCGAACCATTATAATCCAACAGCGAGATGTTTGAAAGTAGCCAAAACATCCTCCACTCTGTGTTTTAAAAATCAAACTGGTTCTCAAGAAGTCTACACACACAGACACACACACACACACACACACACACACACACACACAACTACATTTAATCTATAACGAGTGTTTTCTACGACCTACACCTTACTCGGGAGTCACCTGCTCATATGACTGACAGCTCTGTCCATCATGAGTCCATCATGCATTTGTGTGTTTGCACATGTTCATGTTCATATTTGAGCTTCAGTGGAGCTTTACCTAACAGCGTTGGCACACGGTGCGCTGCCACACCCAGACTGCAGGAGCTGATCAAGCTGCGAAATCTGGAGCAAAAGCTTGAGCCAATAAAGAGTCTCTTGCTGGACATTGACTTCAGGTATGCTCAGTTGCCTGCGTTTAACGCATATTCAGAAGTCTTCAGCATGAGCACATGAAGCCATGTGACGGTGCTGGAATATGACTTGTTGATTGTTTTTTTTTGTTGTTTTTTACTTCATGCAAAGGTGCCACCCTTTGTGTGAAGTACAAAGGGTGTCGGGCATATAGTGAAATAGCTAGCGCAGCTTAAAATGCCAACTAAATATGTCAACATTAGGTAGAGACTGATAAAGCTGGCTTGTGTAAACACTAAAATCATGTGAAAACACAATAAAAATCCCGCTCTTTATCAGTCTGGGTGTTTGGGGACGAAATTCCGATGAATTCATTCAGAGGCTCACAAGAAATGTGGGAGGACTCGGAGAGTGGATGATAACATTCAATATGGTCTGTGACCGGGTTTAACCCATCGATATCATGGTTATGTGGTAAGCTGCAGTTCGCACCATCAGACCCTGAGAGTTTTTGCCTTGTCGTGGTCATTCCTTTCACCATCGAATGATAGATTGCCATAATAATTCACTTTCTGGGGGCAAAGGCCTACCTGACACTCCTGCCTCGCTGTTACTAATTGACCAACTCAACGAGATTTTATGATTGGTAGAATCGCAAAAATTGAACGTGTGCACGTTGGCGCGTGGCTCAAGGTTGGGCCATGTACATCTGCGGACTTTCATTTTGGGTTTGCACATGACACAATAATATGTCTAATTTACCTGCTAGTTATTCTGCTCTTTATGTCTGTTTGTGTAATCTGACAGCTGTTTAAAATTCCACATTCATAGCAGCTGCGTGTGTCAGTTTGGCAGCATCGTGGTTTGCCTCTACTGCTCTGTGTGTGTGTGTGTGTGTGTGTGTGTGTGCGTGCCAGCTATGGTTTGCTGGAGTGGTGCTGTGTTAAACGGCTGTTCTGAATAATAGATACGGAGCGCAGCCCCAAGCCTGTTAAAAAATCCATGAGCTTCCGTTGCACTGGTTTATAAAAGCCGAAGTGCTCATGAGAGAGAGACGGAGAAAAAGAGTTTATAGCCTGTGAGGGGAACAGGCAGAATAAGATTTGGGCAGTCACATCCCAGATATGTCAAGGCATGAGCAAAGAATGGAAGACAAACACTTTGCTCAAATGTTTGACTGGCACATTGTACTGCAGGCAAGGTTTTGTGTAGATGTGTTTTTTTCTTTTTAAGTGTGTAAAATGTTCTTTTTAAATATCACAGCTGCAATGGAAAAAGACAGGGAGGCATTACATTCTGGCTTTTACAGCTTTCTGTTTTAATTCAATGAATTGAAATAAGTTTTGGATTTGACATATTAGGACCCCTGTGTTATACTTTCCACTGTATACTACATACATAGTGTTCCTTATGTAGGTAGTATACGTGTTGAGCCTGTTTTCTTTTACAGAACGTAATGTAGAAAATACCATTATCATATTTCAGTGGTGACATTAGTCAGTGGGAACCTCATTGTGAAACGAAAAGAAAATCACTTGCATGATTTTCTGGCAATGAGTCATTTGAATGATCACATATTATGAGATGTTATCACAGACGCATCATTCATTGGTTTGAAAAACAAAAATAGCAAACTCACCTGCGAAGCGAAAGTGAGAGGATCACTAAAGTCTGCGGCATGCACCCTCTGAGTGTGTGAATGTCAGTGTACCCAATGCTGGCAGGCATTTTTCAGACTGGCCTGCAGAGCCACTAACTCGGTTAAAAATAGCAAACGAGTTGTTTAAGGTTAGGCTACAAACAAAAGCATTTATAAGCTTGAGTCTCAGTTTATTCTGGCTTTGACATTGCCGCGCTGTAAAGCTACTGGGATGAGTCACTGTTACTCAATGTTTTCACTGTTGTAATTAGTAAAAATAAAGTAATTTTTAACAACAAAAACAGATTTTTTGTGTCTGGGTTTTGTTTGTTTCTAATGGCGCTTGGGTCAAAATGACCTGCAAGCATAATTATAGAGACACGGTTCAAGCACTCCACAACACAGTGTCCACAGTCAGAATAATTTCACTGAGTAAAAGAAAGAAAAACTCGCATTAGTAGTTACAGTTAAGTAAAAAATGGCAATCTGTAGAGGATTTCTAAAGGGGGGTTATCTGTTCAACAAAGGATCTGATTTGCTGGGTGTGGCGACTTTTCGCTAACCTGCCAAGTTCAGTCAATAATTTCCTTTGTTTCCCAACATGCCCTTTGGTCACATAGAAGACGTGACTGCAGGTGTGAGACCTTGAGAATTAGCATATCCAATTATGGAGAAGCGAGAAGTGCCCGCCTTACATAAGTTATGAGTTACTGAGTGTTTTCTTAAAACACACGTTTGCTGTACCCAAAATGGCCAAGCTTCAAACCCAGCCATAACCTTTCTGTATAGACTTCACATGTCATCCTTGTTTACAGCTTTTTACTCAGGTTTCTCCTGCCATTTCAAAACATGTTCATGCCACGTATGATGGTGCCGGACACTCCCACAAAGGAGATTCTCAGTTTTCAGAGTTTCACTTTCTGGTTACCTTCACAAAGGAGGTCCTGTTTTTGCATGCATGTCTTTCTGTCTGTAAACAAGATAGCTCGAAAAGCTTTAAATGAAATCTGATGAAACTTTGTATGAATATAGAGTGGAGTCATGTTAACAACCCCTTCAAGTTCTGCTTACATCCACCAAGGCCTTTAAGGTCAACGTAATGATTTATTGGTAGAAAATGGATTAAAAATCATTATAACTTAGAAACTATGAATTTTACAAGTGTGGTGTGTATTGTCAACTATATAGAAAGTACCATATAAAGATGTCAAATGTGATAATAGTGCTATATAATGAAAATGAAATGAATGGTGCAGATGTATTAAATCCACATAAATCATGAAAAAATGATTATCTATTGTTTTTATTGAGCAAATAACAAAAGCCTACAAATATGTTTAAAAAGAACAGAAGATAAGATAAGATAACTCTTTATTGTCATTGCACAGTCATACAAGACAAATTGATTATGCACAAAATACAATTCCTTTTCCTTAGAAGTAAATACTGCCCAGACAGTGAACTGTTTTAGTGGAGGTTTGCCACTGAACAACAACATGGCAGCAGTTCTTTTTCCAAATATCTTTTTAATAGCTTTAAAAAACCTGTATCAGTAAAATCATACTATAATAGGAATGCAAAGTGGCGTCCCTTGGTGGTCTGTGGAAAGAGAGAGTTGTGTGACATTAGTGGGAAGAGAAAAAGAGGGAGGGCGAAAAGAAGAGAGGGAGCATATTTTCTGGTTATGACCTTTTCCCAAGGATTTCCCACAAACTAGCTTTTGGCAGCAAGGAGGTGTGTATGTGTCTTTCCGACTGTGTGACTGGGCATTGTGAATCTATGGCAGATAGCAGAATGATTCACTCTGTGCAACAGTTGTGCTCTGTAGTGCTGCAAATCAAGTTCATTTGCACAAGAAGCAGATAAGATCTCATGGAGACAATAAATATCTCTGACCGCACTGCATGTGTTTTGCATTAGGTTCAACCACCACACTATGGAGTCAGGATTAGTATGTGCCCATCTGAGTGCCCATGCATTACAAAACGCACACACAAAAATGATGCATCAGTCGTCATCAGCTCTCCCGAGCAAGACCAAGGTTGGTCATTTCTTCCTCAAGGACTTTCCTCTGCCGCTGAGCAGCAACCTCCCCGGGCGAAACTCAAGAGACTCTGCGAAGTGAGACACTTAAATGCCTTTTAACAGCTGTGTGTGCGTGATTGTGTGTTTATCAGAGTGACGCAGTGGCAGTTGGAGTGCGTCACTTTTCCTGTCAACCCACTGTACTGCATGCCGCGCACTCACACACTTGTAGGACCTCCTGATTGTGGAGCAAACAAACTGCTGGTGATGAAAATGCTAATATGTTTTCTTAAAACACGATGTTAATAGGAAATTCCCATGACCCCAACCTTAATCCGTTAATGCCAACTCCAAAGTATGTATATAAAAAAACGAAGTAAACATTTTGTGTTGTTTGTCAGACTTTTACAACTTTTCCTGATTAGGCCAATTTAGAACTATGCGACCATGCCCTTGGGTGATGGGACGAAGCTTCTCGTGTTTGACCAAAACCCGAGAAGAAACCCACCAGGGTCCCTACAGACCCTTTATTAAATCCCAGCAATGACATTTAAAAGATCAAGGAGGTGGTGCAAAGGAAAAGAAATGGATGAAGCAGAGGGAGAGAGTGAGGAACTCCCTGGACTAAAATGATGGCACAAAAGAGGGAAGGGAGGAGGGATAGAGGGATGGATGAGAGGGAGGAAAGGGAGGGTATTTGAAGGAGGATCGTGTGAGAGCCTCATCCCTCGGTTCCATCAGCGTGTCCAAATATGGAGGCTTCTGCTATTGTCGAGCCCTGTTCTCAAGACCCGCCACGGACCAGGGAGAAAACTGGAGGATAGGAAAGGGAAGGGCTGGAGAGGGGAAGAGTGAGCGGTGGGAGAAAGTTGAAGGCAGACAGCTGAAAAAAAAAAAGGGAAAGAACAAGACAGCAGAGACGAGGCAGATCAACTGTAAAAATAGGTAGCGAGAGGTGCTGCGAGATGCAAGGTCGAGACAAAGGAGAAGAAGTTGAAGGTGAACGTGAATAAAATTGGACAGTTGGAACTTGGAAGGATAAATCTATGAAAAGGGGAAATAAGTTTAAATCTATTTTTAGCTCTGGATTTGTTTATTTCTGATTGTTCAAGCAGCAAGATGAAAGAATGAGAAAACAAAGAACGATGGAAGTTCTTTAATTAGTCTGCTGAAGTGTCTCCATCCCTCTTTTGTATTCACATACGTTCACTTCTCTGTGTGTGGGAGCAGAGGGGAGTCGGCGACCTTTGGGTCACTGTTTTGATCATGTGGTTGGAAGTTGCCATAAAGTCAAAGGTCATTTGTCAGGAAGTAGTGAGTTGGGAATGAGACATCTCTCTGGGGATGGTCTGAAATGTCAGATGTAGTTTTAAAACATTTGCCCAGACACTTGTCTCGCTATGCTTGTTGCACACTTGAACACATTTTTTGGAGCAAGTCTGTCTCAATTCATGTTTACGTTTGTGCTTACGAATTGTAGAACTACCTTTCAGGAGTTTATGTTTATACTAAGGGTGTGTTTCGATGCAAAGCTGCAAAATCATTCAGCCTGTATGTACGAGCAAATCATTGTGCTGTATGACATCAGAAAGTGAAAAAGGCCATCAGAATTTATCAAAGCTTTAGAAATGATCTGAAATTCATTTATATTAAAGGTAAAGTAAGTCATTTTTAAAATATTATTTAATCGAAAAAAAATTGTAACACTCATAAATATCTATTGATTATTAAATCTTGCAACAAATTGATGATTGCATCATTATAAAGTTTGATTTAATCTATTAAATATGCAAAGGAGCAGCTGCTGCTTTGTGGAAGCCGCCATGTTGGCCTATCACTTTGAAAATAGTGGCCAAAACTGATTTTACCGTCCTGCCTGATCGCATTTTATGTATGCGGCTCGGTACCAGCCGCGTAAAATAATTTAAAGATCACAGATATCTCTAGCTAACCATTTCACATTTGTACATTTGTATTATCTCTTTTGAATTATGTCTTTCTCATCTTCCTCTTCCATTCCTGTCCTTCCTTCCACATCATCCTCTTCCTCCTCACCTCCACCCTCATCTCCTGAACTGAAGTCAAGGCTCTGTCACACAAAAATTTGCATAAATATGCTTATTTATTGGCCCAGTCAGTGTCAGAAGATTAGACTTCTGACCCTCCCGTCACCGGCTTGTCAGGTACTGTTAGGCCAAAGCAGCAGCTTTTACTGACACAAAAGTTCAGGATATCTTCAATAAATCACCTTAGTAGGATTATGCACTTGAATTGTTTGGGGTAAGAAGACAGTATTCACTTGACTGCAATCTGAAATCTAGCAGTGGTATTATACACACTGTATCTTTAAAATTACGCTCTAAAATATTTGCATTTAATATAATTATTTGTCATTTTGATTGATAAATTAAATACATTGCGCTTTGCATCATAGGAGCATTCCCCTGGGATAAGCATTGGTTCCGGATCCAGGTGTTTGAAAAGAAGGACTAAATTCCTGGGGAATTTATTTTACTACTAACTGCTCAGAGAGTAGTAGTTCTGGAGTGCTTCATAGAAATCTCTTCACTCATGTAAAGGTATACTACAGGACTTTATAAACAGAAAATTCGAACTATTCACCATCCACCATTGTAACAATATATATAGTGTAAATAATGAAAAAGCGCAGTATGTGCTCTTTAATGTTGATAGAGTAACGTGTTCATATGTGTGTCAGTGTCAGGGAGTTGGGAGTCTGTTTTCTGGAGAGTAATTTTCTGTGTGTGCGTGTGTGTGTTTGTGTAGGTGAGTATGTGTAGCCATGATGTGTATGGGCTTCAAGTGTGCGTGTGGAATGTGACGACTCAGCTTTACTTCCTCTCCATTCATCTTCGCGTCCCACTGATTGATTAATTGATTCATGCCTGTGTGGATCTGGTCTCGTAAAACCAGCCGTGCATGCGTGTTAAGAAGTTGGGAGATGGTTTCTAATATATGAGACTATGAGGGAAAAGAGCAATCAAACCGCATTGCACTAGCTTTGATGAGTCACAAGCTTAGAAAATGGTACTTTTGTGTGTGCATCTTAGTTTGATTCATCCACTTTACGTGTCTCCCACATGGAGATGCTGCATATTTCCTGAAAACGGTATACGCTAAGGAGGTAAGATATGCAAAAAAAAAATAAAGTTGTTTTTGTTTTTGGTTATTATAATCGTTATGAGTGTTGACATTAAGTGTCATCTGGTCAGTTGTGTCATTTTTAAGTTAAAGTTGCGTGTTAATACAGCTGTAAAACTAAGAAACTTGTCATAAACAAGGCATAGCAGGGCAGTCCTCGATAGCAAACTGAAAGTAGCTGTTGCTTTGTGTGTCAACACTACCGTCATATGTGGTTAGTTTTGACATTGTGTGTTGCAAATATTTTCCTTGACCACACTGGTACATTTCGGCCTTCTCATTAGGATGTTCATTCATTCTTAAATAATTTTAGGGTCCAAACAAAAGCCACAAGGAGCTTAAGAGACACGTTATACTGTTACAAAACATAATTTAATTCATAAAGAAGCTAGTCCAGCTAATACAGGAGATAACATCGGAGCTGCTAATGTAAAATCTCATTTGCTGTGTTGTGATTTATTTATTTGTTTATGTTTTTCCATAGCAATTGTGTGTTAGTTTATGATTTAGCAGTGGTTTTCCGATTGCGATAACAGGCCTTAACCTCAATAAGTGGGTTCAATGTGTGTTAAGGTCATCTAACGCAGATCTACTAAATAAAAAAAAACCAAACATTATGAAACGATGCATGGACAGATTGTGAAAGGATGAATAGTAATAAAATAACAATTATTGAAAACCACAGTTCGGTTTCTATCTTTTTTTAACCACAGGCCTGAACATTTGATCGCGATTAGAACATGAAGAAAAAACAAACTAGACTATTCTGATGTTTTCCCAATTTATTTACCAGTTCTGTTACCTGAATGATCTCAAAACATTGCAACACAGCTTCACATGGCTATCACGGAAGATGTAATCACAGTTGTTCCATCTCTGATGTGTGCACGGGTTTCTCTGTGCGTTTGTCCGTGCTTCAATAAAATGGAAGTTTGTGCAGAAAACAACAACAACTGGGTTTTATCCTACATGCAGTGCCAGCACGTCTTATCTTATCTGACTCTATAATAAAAAAAAATCTTTTAAGTCTTGTAACATGCATCAAATGTTGTTTGATGTTAATTGACAAGGAACAGACAACATTCTTGGGGGTTGGGGTGGTGGTGGTGGTTGCTGGACAGATGTAATTTTCTGTTGCAGCAATGCACGCTTTGTTATGAAAATCATTGACGATGGCTTAGTCTGGAAAAATTATATGCAAAAGGAGACTGAAGAGGAAGAAACTTTAAGATATCCTGCCACGTAATTTAGGTTGGCCAGGTTCTTAAGTCTGATAGATGTCTAGGTATATGGCTAAGTGTTTACAGCATGAGCATTGTGGTGTTTTTGTATGTGTGGTTGTAGTATGTGTAGCTGTCCCCAGCTGAACCCTATCTGCTCCAGGCAGCTGGTCTGAATAAATCAATAAAGCCCGTTGAGCTGCATTGAGGCTTAGAGTACTGGTGTCAGTTTCTCCCAGAGTGCTGCCTTTACAGAGCCTGTAGCAGATCAATAGACAGACACGTAGTAATGTACTGCACTTAGAAAGTAGTAGATACTCATACCTTTGAATCCATTCGCACAACTATCAACCTGCTGTGCACTTTACTGCTGGAAAACTTCATCTTTTCACTGTCTGTTATGTCAAGCTTTTAACTGCCTCAAGGTTTGTTTTAGACTTTCAAGCACGCTGTTGACAACGTTTGAAATCTGAAATGGAAGAAGACAAGGAATGCGGATTATGCCAGGCATTGTGAGGCTCAATGGCCTTCGAAATACTCTAGGTCGACTTCACCATCTTTACAATCTGTGTGCCGTTTGCTAGTGCCTGTTTTTGGGTTGTTCGTATCTTTGTCTGTAGCATGTCAGCAGTTTTGTTATGAAGAAGGCATGTCGGAGTAAGAAGGAAATTCACAAAATAGATGTTTGTCTATCTATACTCTTTACCTTTTTAAAGGTATTAACACTGGTGCAGTTCCTATTAATACAAGTCAAAATGTCTCCTACTTAAAGATGCAGATGGAACACAAATTTTCAAAGTTTCCACCGAGACCACTCTTGCTTACCGGTTATGTAATCAGATTTACTGACTGGTTTCTCTGCCAATTCAGTACAGTTGGAGTTTTCTTGGTGTCAGACTGATGCATCTTAAGGAATTTCTTGGCTTCTCATCTATGAAAAATGAAAGTGTGTTACTAAGCTTGTGGGCCAACTGCCTCCAGAAGAGCTTTTAGCCTCATTGACATAGATTCTGGGCACAGGCTTTTAAAACCTCACTAGGGTGATGAATGATATGTTTCCAAAAGACATTCCCTCATTTGGTGTTTTGACGCAAAGAGTGCTTTCTAGTATTGCAGTCAAAAATCTATTTAGTTGTCTGGTCAGGTTACGAAATGTTGATTGCGCAGTGCAAAGCATTTAATTCACATAATTTTAATCCACCAAACCATCAGTCATTGTGTTTCGTAATATTTTTTTCTATTATTTTGTTCCGATTTAGGCTTGTTATCCATATGATCCATTTAAAGCAATTACTTGGATATATTTCCTGATAATCTGCTGTAGCTGAAGATCCACGTCACTGTTGTACAAATTATTCATACATAAAGTAACACAGATTCTTGTAGTTGGGTAGCACAAGGGTGAGGACACTGACTAGTTCAAGGGCCCAAAATAGAGCACAGGACACTCGAATGATTGAATTAGTTTAATAGAATTATTTTTATGGTGATAAGAAGAAGCTTAATGACAAGTTTTGGTGAAACTGCAACTCACATCTGTTGGTTCGAATCTCTAAATAGAGAATTTTTGCATCTTACAGTGGATTAAAACCCTATAAAACTATTATACAGCTAATAATAAAATTAGTTCAGCCAATACTGTTGTCAGTTGGAAGTTTTCTTAGACTTTTATTGTAAGCAATGGGTTAGAAAAAGAAACTGATACCTAGGTATTAGTGTCAGTTGTACCAATACAGTATCTGTTACGGCCCCAGCAGGGCCTGCTGTGATTTTGACTCTGCGTGGGTGTGTCCACCGTCTCTCCCGCCTTAGGTGCCACGCTTTTGCGCAGCTGACTCTACTCAGAAATTAGGCCAGAGTACTTAAGGCCAGAGAAAGGCGAGCTCTAGTACCAGAGAGTTTTTGTGCAGCTTGTGAGCTGTGTGTGTGCGGCTTTTGTTTGCTGGCCAACTTCTGGGTTTCGTTTTCTTTCTTTCTTTCTTTTTTTTTTTTTTTAAAGAGTACTGGCTATCAGCTTGTCCCTCTCTTTCAGTTTAATTATTTATAAATAAAAAACTTGAATAATTTAGCCTCCATGTCTTCTTTTTTCGACCCGGGAACTTTTTTGTTACTTTACACCATCCTTTGGACTTTTTAGAGGAACGTAACAATTTTGTATCCACATTTCGCTCCATTAGACTAATTTAATAAAAGTACAAAAACTGGAGAGAGTAGAAGGGTTAACTCCCTGCAGGAGGACTGAAAGAGATGGAAATATGTGTGTGTGTTTGATAATCTTCTGTAGTACACAGACCAACTTACAAACACTCCCACTCAGCATCAGACTGACGCACAAGCTTTCACATATAAATTGGATGCTCATCAGTCACACATATCAGACTGACACATGGTTACATATCTTTCCCTTTTTTTCTGTTAAATGAAAACAGTACATTGGCATGTAGACAGATCACGAGGAATTTCATAGAACGAGCACTCAGATCTTTATTTCAGAACTCTTGAATTATGCTTTCGTTCCTCCCAAGGAGAGTAATTGTACAATAGAGTATCTGTCAGAAATGTGATTTCTTAGGGCTGTACAGATTGTCCAGATCCACAGCTTGGTTCGTAGCTCAATTTTTAGGCCAGAATTACAGCTCATACCTCAGTTTTGTTTGTTTTTTTCAAGAATAAAACAGAAAAAAATCTAACATTTATTTTTATGACAGGGATTCATTACTTCATTACTGTGATGTATCCAGTTCAGTCTTCACCTGAATGATTTTTGGAAACATTAAACATTAAATCTTTACTACATGTGTGTGAAGCATGCCAGCATGTGTTTGCACGTAGCAAATGCATGAAGCTGCAGGGATCATAGAACCCCTGAAAAGGTCTCATACATAGCTGAACTAGGCATGCACTGATAATAATGTGTATTTGTCCTAAAAGCTCTTATCTTGCATACCTGGAATAGCACTTATGTAGAATAAATGATAGTCTATTGAAAACATATCTTGTTGCAGGCCAGCAAGTTCAATTTTACTAGTAAATAGTTCACATTGCAATGAACTTCATCAGTCAGTTTACAGTAGAGAGCACACGACCTGTTATAGACCATGTCACTGTAACCCTTTAGATGCTCTTCCAGTCACCCCCCTTGCTAATACGGTTAGCGTCTTTATCTGTTTGAACAATGAGGCCAGCTAGCCAGGTTACTGTATGTTTGGACAGGCTGATAGTAGCTGGCTATGGGCCATCTCTCTAATCCACTGTTTGTATATTTCCTTGTTGGCTCTTCAGCGGGGTGAATAGGCCTGAGCCGTGGGCTGATATGCAAACACAGTTTGTGAAACACCCAATATTGCATTACCGTTGGCTTGTCAGCATCTGTGTAAATCCACTAAGCATGGATCATGTTTGCTTGAAGAGTGTGTGTCTACAGCTAGCCATGATTTTTACAAGTATAAAATTTCCTCCTCAAATGCCAGTAATGGCTAACGGTCAGCGTTGTGCTGATCTGGGAAGGGAGGGTGTGTCCTTAGAGCTTCCTTTTTGTATCCACACACCTGACACATAGTCTGATAACTAAATATGACTCTTTTTTCCCAGTCCTTTCATTATTAAATTAGTTTATTGACAAATCAGCCACAGACCTGACTGGATCATCAGATTTTTGGTTACGTCTGACAGTCGTTTACATTTAAAAAACAGCTGCCAGGTGGATCATGTCAGTACATACCACCACAAAAATGACGTATGTCAGCAGTTCATATTCATATTACCGCGATCGCGAAAACAATTTTGCCCAGAGTCCATATTTTCAACATAATCCAGTCCATTTTATCAGCGACCTGTGCAGTGCTGCCTCTCAGAGAAACAGAGGCTAATTTAAAAGCTGCTACAGCATTTTAGTTGATTTTTTTTTATGTAAGAAAGAAAATTAGCTTTCTTTGGGATTTCAGAGGCACCTGGTGACTGGTCTTTACAAATTCTCGGGTAATATATTAGCGCTTGCAAGCGACTGCTGTTAAGATTGTGTTAAGTGATTGTGTTGAAGCCCTTGTTCTCTGTTGTGCTCTGCAATTCACTTCTTTTTAATCTCACTCAACCAGTAAAGTGAAAGTTCTGCTTCGCTCCTCTAAACTGCATTGCTTTTTGCTCTCTTGTTAGAACTGAAAACCTACCTGATATCAGGGAGGAAGCCGGATCATGATGTGCAGTGTGGCTGTTCTCAGATGGCACTGCCAGGTGAGGATTTTGAAGGGGTCAGCCGCTCCTCCTGTCCTCCGACCCACACACCAGACCTCATCCCTGGAGGGGCGCAGGCCGCTGAGCCTCTGCTGCCACACCAACCACCTGACCGGATTGGGGTAAGAGGAAAAAAGTGATAAAGACACTTTCCGCATGTCTAAAACCACATATGAGGAACTCAAACTGGCATTGATGCTTGTTGTCCTTCTGATGAATGCCTCACTTAAAGCAGTGGCTCTCATACTTGTCATATCAAGAAATGGAGAAAACTTCTCACTCTGCATTGTTTTAATCAGGCATTAACAATAAAAAGGACTCCCTTGGTCATATTATTTTTTTTCCAGCTCTGTGCCCCAGCAGTGAGAACCCCTTGTCTATAGTAACATACTAAACTGAAGAACTTTTGGTGCATAATGTTTCTATCCACACCCCGCAGCATGAAAAAATAGTTCTTGTAACCTATTGTCAAGCTTTTCTAGTGATTCTCTATCATTACTGAACCAGTCAGTGATGAAGGGAAGCTCATTTTGAACATTTTGTGACTCACACAGAGTTATTTTCTCTCCATATGTGCTCATATTCATTTCTAAGTCTTAATTATTGGGGGGGTTTATTATAAAACTGAAACACTCCAGCTCATCATTTTACTTTTACTTAAACTTAAAACATGCTAGTGCGCACAGCTCAGTCATATATAACCTGATGCTGTTATTGCACAAGCTGCTTCTTTATGTTTAATTCGTCAAACTCTCCCCCTGCTGTCTTTTTCTCTCTCCAGCCTCCCTGTGTGTTTCATAACACGGTCCTGTCTTCCGTGGCAGAGCAGGCTGATGATGTGGCTGTGCTGAATGGCTGCCAGGAAGAGCACAAGACTAGCAGTGCCAAGGTACAACACACACACACGAGCAGCGACAGCATCGGTGCACTTGTCAAGCACTCGATTAAGCATTTGTCACTAAAGCTACTTGACAGTCATGCCCCGTGCTTATCGCTTTTTGTGTCCTTTCTCTTTTTTTTAACCTCCGTCGTCTGTCCTCTGACTCTGGTCCCTCTGTCTTTTTCATCGCCTTTATCTCCTCTACTCATCACAGTTTATCCCAGGTCACAGCCCCAGGGCAGTCAACGGCCTGCTGAGTCCCCCGCTGGAGGAACCAGTGCGGGCCAGTCAGAGTTCTCTATGTGACACGGGAACTGGCACCAGTCTCGGCATGGCCGGGGGCACGGGGGCAACAGGTACAGGCATGGATCACTCTGCCTTGATACAGTTGCGTGCCAAGAACTACAGACAGAAGAGCGACGCCCATTTCGTGGATGTTATAGGGGAGGACAGGTGAGCAAAGTGGTTAAAGGTGGCATTTATGATCTGATAAGGTCACTCAAGGGTGACTAATTATGCAGGAGTGGGTAAAAGTTATCACTTTGGCTTTGAATATGATGCCATGTTTTCATAATTTCCTAAAGGTTTATTACGAATAAACCTTTGTACTGAGGGCTCGCCTCGCCAGATCACAGAGATAAACGCATAAACGCCACACACAGAGTTCTCAGGATGCTCTTGAAGATGAAATGTAAACATCGTATGATTACTTGAGGACTCAAGGGTTTAATGCTAATGTGGGAGCAGTTGTTTCAGACTTACAGTTTGTTTGTTTTATCCTGAATCACCAGATGAGTTGTTACAGTTGTTGCATTTTTTTCGCACAATAAAATAATAAGGGAACCATTTGACTTTTTCTGACCTTTTGCCGTATTTTTTTTTCCTTACTCTGATCTCCAGTCTAATGAAGGATTACTTTTTCAAACCACCCATCAATAAGATCAGCCTTAACTTTCTAAAGAGACCTCTGGAAAAAGCCTATCGGAGCAGCTACAAGGAAGAGGTACACACAAGTACACAAACACATTTTTCTACTCAATTGTTTGATGATCCTACCTGCGATTGGGATTTTAACACTCTTCACTGATTAACTTGAGGCTTAACTAAAAATAGTACCCAGCAGAAGAGAGGGCTTCCTACGTGGATAAGAAAGAAAGAACCCCCTGAAAAACTGAAGTGTTAAAAAGCAGAAGGCAATAAGGAGACGAATGACAAACAGTAGTGTCCTAATGCATCTTTTGAATCTGAGGCAGAGCGTTTGATTCTCTCTGTGTCACTGCGTGCTTGTCTCTTTGACCGATGGGGTGGAGTTGTTGTAAGATTTTCCTTGTACCCCTCTTGTTTCCGAAATTTTATACCACATGCTCTCTCACACAGGCGCACACACACAGGACCAGTTCCAGTTGGCCTGCATTGACCTCTAAGTCTTGTAGCCACCTGCTGTTAAACCAGTGTTACTACAAAAAAACAAAAAAACCCACAACACTAGGATCACTTCACGCAAAATGTCTACAGTGTGTGATCGTAAGAGTTTGCACATGACTATGACTTTTGGGTTTAGCTTTGAAAATATATTCAGTATGTAAACATTGATATAATATTTGTTATTTGCTAAAGCAGCACAAGTTTTAGTTTGTGCATTCATGTCTAGAAAGAATTGTTAAACGATTGGAAGAATTCAGGTGATTTTTGCATTTGTAAAAAAGCTTCTATTTGTCGCTTTTGCTGTTGTTTTGCACCCCCCTTTAAGGATGAAAATAGGATTTAGTTGGGTTTTTTTAACACCCACTTAAAAAATGTGATTAATTTAAAAATAATCTGGCAGTTTAAAGAAAGCAGTAACATTTTTTTAAGTTAAATCAGATTAGGAAACCATGTAAAAACAACGCAGATCTGGACACTACTGCTAAAAAAGGTAAAAGAAACATTTTGGAGGTTTCGTTGTGTCTGTGTAGAAGATTCATAACATTCAACTTTGTACACATAAACTTTGTTTTGCATTTAGATTTAGACATTTTAGACCTGATTGTAAAACATCCATACATTTATGTGTGCATTGCAAGGTGTGGGTGTAGTTTCTGTAAAAATGAGCAACTGCTAATTACTCTTCCCATTTAGGTCAGAAATATGGTTCCGGTGCAGACTTTTGCAAGCACCACCTTCAGCTCCTTATTGGATGTTCTCCTCAGCTGTTTTGTCTTTCTGGCCCTCACCCTGGCCTGCTTTCTTCCACCTCTCATGAGCTCATCCACTCTGGCTACCGCTGCCCTGGCCTTGGCTCCCCTGGCTGGTCTGTTTGAGCTGGCCTCCTTGGTGCTCTCCATACGGTGAGGATGTTTAGGCAGCTGATGCAGATGGAGAGTGTTTGTGGGTGTTAGCGAGTGTGCACACATGTTGTATATCAAAAATGTTTTGACCGATATGCCAATAAAAACATTTGTATAAGATATTTTATAACGTAACACATTCATTGTCTCAACATTTGACCTTTTTACGAAACAATGACAAGGCCTCAGTGTTTTCCCCAGATTTTATTTTTCCTGGCTGGATAGCGAAATCTCTGAAGTGTTATTTATACCGTTGCTCTCGGTGCGGTTCCAGCTGGGCGTAAGAATACGCAATTGTTTGTTTTCAAGTCGAGTGCTGTCACAGTCGAATAAAAATCTGTATCTCTTGGGCTTCAGTGCCACGGAACTGAAACTACTGATAGACCAACATGCAGGACTATGACTTTCCACTGAGACCAGCATGAATTGTTTTACACTGTTTTATGTTTTATTTGGCTTCCACACCACGGATAAATTTCCCCAGTCAATTACTGGCTTAGAAACCGGCACAATGACAAACTCATACCAGGCTTAAAGAGAAAAAAAACAAACTTATTCTTGGATTTTCCAATACTCTGAGTAGTGCTCGGGATGTGTTTTCTTGTGGTACTTTCTTTAATGGAGAGTATTTAAAGATGAATTAATTTTCACTTATTGCCTTGCCTAAATGGGCAATAAATCTTCATCTTCTTGCTGTGACTTGGACAGTATTATTGTTTTAATAATGTATCATAATTAAGGGTAATGAGAATCTGCAGTTTTTTCCCAGACTGAGCAAGGATTGAGGAAGTTCGAGGAGAAGAGGCAGCATGTTTTTCTCTACTTTATTTTCTGTCTAACTTTGATTTTTTTTCAGTTATGGTTTTTGTTCATTCTGATTTTCATTAAGACAATAAATGATTCCCCCTTCTCTTCGCCTCTCCTCTCTTGCAGCATGGCCTTCTACTTGGAGGAGGTGATGAACTGTACTCACTCCTTCCTCCTGGTAGTTTCTGGCTGGGTCTCTCGTCACGTGATCGGGGCCGTGTTGGTCTCTCTCCCTGCCTTCTCTGTCTTGTCCCACCTCACTTCAGGCGTCCAGCCGGAATCTCAGGTAAACACTCAAATTAAACTCTTGTTGTGATCAGAGAACAAAACTTCTTAAACATCCCAAATATCTTCTGGTTCACGGCCTCAAAATATTTGACACATTTCTCATCTGAAAGTATCTCAAGGAGAAGTTTAAAGTAAAAATGTAACCCTACTAAACTTGCACCGTCATAGTTGCTGCTTCTTGGTATCATTCAGAGAGATTGCAGTTGATGCTGCTGCCAAGGCTACTACTAAAGATGCCATGCTGGGACTAATAGTACCTGTATTGCTGCTGATTTAACCGTTGCTCCTGCTTTCATTGCAACTACTGTGCCTCTGTTGTCCCTGCTTTTGGAAGTATCTCTTGTAGTTGTAATGGTTTACTCTGACTGTTATCTCTAAGCCAATTTGAAACTCATCATGGTCTAAAACAGCCCATTAGCTGGTGTTAACCCGTTATTGTACCAGTAGAATGATCACGCATGGATTCTGGCACCAGAAATGTTGACTTTTCTTCTTTGAGTCCTGCATGTGTGAAGATTGAGTCACATTTGTTTTGCGGCGTTTTAAGTCAAGTGCATATCCAGCTCTGTATACGTTTGATTGGTATTTCAGGTTGGAGCCAACGGCTGATTGCAAGATGTGCATTGGTTTCATATCTTGTTTTTCCAACACCCGATGTCTTTATCCATTTCTCTCCCACCCTGCTCACTCTCTTGCCTCAGCTCTCGCCACCGCTTCAGGGCTCGCAGATCAAAGCGGCAGTCTCAGGGAGAGTTGCTAATTAGACATGCAGTTTTCTGGACTTTAATGCCTTTGAAGATGTTAAGACCCAATAACAGTGCTGGGTGAGGGGTTGTGGGGTGTTAAGGGGGGGTGGAAGGGCATGACAGGGAGAGGGGAGGATCTTATCTTGTCAATGTAATCGTTGACAACGTGAAAATGTCCCCAAATTAATACTGCTGTCTGCATGTTTTTGCATGAAAAGAGCTTTGCATATTTCTAAGAGCCCAAATCACTATGTTTTAGACTTTTACAAATCACATTATATTTCATTTATGTTGCTTTTGAAATTCAGGCTTAGACGTGACCACTAAGACCATGATTTCCCCCAACTATGACAAAACAGCTCACTTTTTTGGGTCAAGGATCCCTTTACAAAGCTACACCTTATGGACAAAAGTACTGGGCCACACCTCCTAATCATTGGCTTCAGCTGTTTCAGGCCCATTACCACAGGTGTATAAAATCAAGCCTCTGGCCGTACAGTCTGCTTTGGCAAACATTTGTGAAAGACTTTTTTTGCTGTGAAAAGCTCCCTGAGTTCAAGCGTGGTACTGTAATAGCATGCTGCTGTTGCAACAAGTCTGTTTGTGAAATTTCTATCCTCCTAGATATTATATGATCAACTTTAAGTGGTATTATTATTGCAAAGTGCAAGTGTTTAGGAACCACAGCGACTCAGCCATGAAGTGGCAGACCATGTAAAGTTACAGAGCGGGGTTGCTGGGTGCTGCAGACTCATCAACATCAGCACAAAAACTGTGTGCCAGGAGTTTCACTGCATGCGTTTCCATGGCTGTTCAGCTACATGCAGGCTTTACAGCACCAAGCATCGGCTGGAGTGGCACAAAGCAAGCCACCACTGGACTCCTGAGCAGTGGAAACATGTTCTGTTGGGTGACAAATCATGCTTTTCTATCTGACAGTCTCGCTGAAGAGTCTGAGTCTGGAACGTTCCAGTGAAGGGAACTCTTAATGCCTCAGCTTACCAACACATTTTGGACTATTCTGTGCTTAGGTTTTCTCTTCCAGCATGACTCTGCTCTAGTTTAGGTGGCCCAACACTTGCTCACGTGGTGAATTTCAATTTGAGATTGAACACACTGAAGTTTGTTCAGTGCTAAATCTTCAACATTGGTGAAAAACTCATTTTGACAGCATTGTTTTGAAATCCATCCTGTTATTTTCATGCTATATATAGAAGTAATCCCTGCAAGCCGAAGTGTAGGTTTCAGACTGCGCTAAACACTGTTGTAGACAGTTTTTACCCCTCAATCTTAAAAGGTTGATGGAATATTGTTACTGTTGACACCCAAGTTTGTGAATACGACAACTCAAGGTTGAGGTGATGTAGGTTTTTTTAAATTCATCCCTTAGGTGCGCCTACTAAAAATCTCAAACAAGTTTGAATCTCAAGGACCTTGAGTTCAAGACCAGAGTCAACTTTTCTGAAAATTGCCTAGGATTTTCAAATTAAGGTGCATCTATCAGGAAGCTTTTTTTTTTTTTAAAGTTTTATTTTTAAATTTTTCCTGCTTTATGCTCCAAAAGATGTCAGTGACAGACGATATTCCTAATAATGCCACCTTGGGCTGGGAATGCAGCAGCACCACAGCTCCACCCACCTGCTGTTCTAATCGTTTGCAAGGACCAGCCAATGAGAAGAAAGGATACTATAGTAAGGTCCAAGAATAAAATATGGAGTTGGAAATGAGCAAAATAGAATCCCTTTGATTGTCATAAAGGTCTATTTTGTGACAATAAAAAAAAAAAAAATTGATTTAAAAAAAATTGTTCCATGAAATTATGGAGCTAGTCCTGAAAGTAGAAACTGAAAATGTCTGTGCACTTATTAAATAAATTCCCTGACTTGCTCTTGACATCTTAGGATATGATATTGTAGTTTTGGTGACATGATCCAGGGAAATGCCAAGGAAAAGACAACAAGAACTGTAGAGAAAAATGTTTGCCGTGGGGGAAATGGGAAGCTAATTAATTCAATTTTATTTATATAGCAATAATTCACAAGGGTAATCATCTTAAGGCACTTTATAGTTGCAGTTATCTGAACTGAACTGTTGTACTTTGATCCAAAAACCTTCAAGCTTTTATCATATTTTATTCAATAAGCCTATGGATTGTCTTTGGGCTACAACATGCTGGCTTTGGCTCTGGTGGTGAAAGATGTAGTGTGATGCACTTGTGTTACACAACATAACCACTAAGTGCTTAAACGGAAAACCTGGATTTTACAGCTGAAGAGTAGCCAGTATTACATCATTACATCACTACGTGCTTAGTAGGTGTTTTTATAGCACATGCTTCAGTTGGATGTGCAAGGATTCTGTTGTTGTTGTTGTATTTGTTAAGACATTTGAATAACTAGCTTTTGTTTTTCCTCAGGTGACCATGTTCCTGTGCTGTGCCACCATCCTGGCCATCATCCAGTTTTGTAACTTCTGTCAGCTGAGTTTCTGGATGCGCTCAATCCTGGCCACTGCTACAGGGGTTGCTTTGCTGCTGCTGTTGTTGTGCAGTCCTCTGGATGGGAAAAGGTGAGACGCTAACTGCACATATACACAAACACTAAATGCAGGGTACTGTGTGGAATGCTATCATGAATTCCTATAAAAGGCTTAAGTAGTCAAGGGTAGTGTAGGGTAGAGCAGTGATTTCTAGCCAGCCCTTAATGTAAAACAAATTTGCACCTTTTGTGTTTAGTCTGTAGATCTCATGCCTATATTCACTACATATAATCCTCAATGTACAGTGTACTGACTAAAATGGCACAGTGTAAGTGGAGGTGTTCCACATTTTCTCTCCAGAAACAGCAGTTCAGATCAGTGAGAGTCAGCGGGAGAATAATCAATGTGTTTTGATAGAAAGGGAGAAGTTGTCTGTTAGAAACCGATGGAGACTTTTGCGGAGGGGAGAGCGGAGAGCTCGGGTGAAGTGTAGGATTCATCCAGAAATTATTCAAACATTATTCAGCTTTCAAACTGTTCTACCATATAAACACAGCATCTGTGTATAACAGCTGACCTGCAGGATGTAGAGAAGAGCATAAAAGGCTATTTGCCATCCAGTCTTAATGAAGTTACTGCAGCTGTGCCTCATCTGTAAATGCACACATTGCTCTTGCTTTTTTCTGCATGCTTCCGATCCGAGTCACATTAATAGCTGCACATTTCATTATATTATGTAATTGATCTGATGGAGAGGAGGGAAAAAAGCAAAATACATGAGGGAGTTTGTGACATTGTGGGCATCTGTGTATGCACAGAGACACTGCAGAGGCTGTTGTGCTCCATTATGAACTGATCTCTGTGTACAGGATTAAAAATCTACGGCGCAAACTGCTCTGCTCGCTGTAAAAACGTAACTTTGCTGCCTTTAAAACATCCATAGCATGCATGCATTTTGTATTTGCAGTGAGATGACTTCTTCTCTGTTTCAATAAAATGCCACTATTAAAGAGGACCAGAAAGATGTGGGACTCGGCTCTAAACATTCAGGACAAGCGCTCAGTAAAGAGCTACAGGGCAGAGCCAAAGTTTTACATGGCGCTTCCATGCCAACCATTCTCTCGTGCCAATTATCACTCCGATAATATCTCCCCCTGGCATTCCAAATTAACACTTTGAGCAGCAACTATCACCTCCACACCAGGCACAAAAGAAGGCAGGCTTTTTTCTTTCTTGTTTTTTTTTTTTTAGCACTTTTTGCAGTTAATTGCCTCCTGCTGACCTTTTTAAATAGCATTTGTATTGTTAATTTTAAATACACTCACCTGCAAAATTTGCACTTTGGGAAAAATAAATTTCTAAAAAAACCCATCACGCAATCAATAGAACTACAAAAATTATTGCAATTCTCTTTTAGTCTCAAAATTAACACTGAACTTCTTTAGTAAATAATAAAAGTCCTTTTTTAATGCTAAAAAAAGAGGTTTGCATTGGTGCACTAAGTCTGCCCTGTTTGTCTGTGGCTCAGATTTGAATTTGTACTTTTTAAGCACTGTACCTGTAGCAGATTCTGCAACAAAAATAAGAATATCTACATCATATGCAGGGATTCAAATAGCGTTCAAGATCCAGTGAAGCAGTTCATCAGGAAAAATGTCTTTCCTCAGAATAATTTATAATTCATTTGTTTTGTGAGCTCCAGTAGATTTGTTTTCTTTGTGGAAAGGCTGCGATCAGCTGACCTGTGATGCTGCTGTAGATTTTGGGATTTTAACCACCCATCTATTATTTTGAAAATAAATTAGCATATCACTAGTTTGCCAAATAATGATGGGGTGATGTTACTTTTTGATTTCTTGAGTATCTTCCTGGCATCAGCTAGAAGGAACCCCGTACTATAGTAAATGAAACATGACCCTGCTTGATATTGCGGTGCATTAAGCCTCCTATCGTATTTAATTACTCTGTAATTGAAGATGTCAAAACACCGTTTTGGCTTGTTCTGTCCACTTTAACCCCTGATTATATGCTGTCATGCATGCGTATTGTTTGTGTTTGTGTGCATGTGTGTGAATGTTCCTTGACTGGTCTTCTGACTGACACCACTCTTGTGTCTTTCAGCTCGAGTAATAACAGCTTACCAGTTCAAGGGTGAGTGTCTCCGTGGAAACAGAGGGGTTTGATTGATGACTGACATTTGAAGGGTTAACAGGAGCGACTGCTTTTTTCTCTACTTGTCATAACTACAGCTCTCTCTAGCTTTAACCTATGCTCACACGGTCATGCTTTTTATTCGCCTATCCATCTCTCTCTCCTTCTCTGTTTTTCTCTTTGTGTGCTGCAGTAATAATGGCTGCAAATGCCAGTAGTGGTGGAAATGACTCATGCAGCTCATGCTGGCTTAAATCTTGTATGAGGGCTACAACTAAGCCTTAATCAAGGCCGCAGTAGAAAAAAATGAAAGTAGGGAACTGTTTCTTTGTATTCTTTGGTCTTTGTTGGCTCCTTTTCTGGGCATTCACGATACACCTGTTTATATTACAGTTGGATATGTAAACTTCTACATTGCATTTTTTATTTTAGTTTTATCAAGGGAATTACAAAAACAAAATGAAACAGCCAAATTCTCCATAATTTTTTTTCTCCCCATCAGTGATGGATAAGTGTAGGCCACAGCCTTTTACTGTGGCTACACTGAATGCCTAAAGTATGCATTTTCCTTCTATTATAATCAATGGAAGTGGCTACACCAGACATGAGAGTATGTGCCACGGAGATCATCTTCTATTTTTTTTCATCTTTGCGTGAGATGCATGCAGTTATTGTACACAGACATGGGTCATAAAGCGTTGGTATGTTTTTTGCAAGAAAAACTTCAGCATCCACCTTTGCCAGTAGTCCAGCAGCTGGTGGTTACTTAGCAACTTAACATTAAAAAAGTCTGGGGATGTGGGGATAGAGACACGTCTAGACTGTTGTTAGGTCAGCTATTTTGAAGTTTTATGTAAATTCACTTTAATTTACATTTTCATCAGGACATAAAACTGCATGTATAGAATCACCAGTCAAATCTGAGTTGAAAAGATGAAAAAAATGTTAAAAAACTTACATGACTTTGCCCAAAAATAAGGTTTTAAAAAGCGTTTTTCTCCAGGATATTATACTTAATAGTTATGCACTTACTGGCCACTTTATTGGGTACACTTTGATAGTACTAGCTTGGATAAAGGGGCAAAAGGGGCAAAAATAATCAGGTAGGCTGTGGCATTTAAACAGTGCTAAACTTGTACTGAGGGGAACAAACCGTGTGAAGGGGAGCTCCCCACACCATTACACCAACAACAGATTGAACCACAAAGCAGGATGCATCAATGTTTTTTGTTTTTTTCACATTAAATTCTGACCTACAATCTGAATGTTGCAGCAGAAATTGAGACTCGTCGGACCAGGCAAAGCTGAAAACAAAGCACCTCTTGTTTTGCCTGTTACTCACATAGGCCTATGCAAAACAATCTCTGCAGGTGTGGTTATTACTATGTTATACATTCAGTGTATTCACAGGGTTAGTTTGTGTACGATATGACACAGATCACACACAAGTAGTTTTTTCCCCTCATTCTTTTATCTTGATAAAATAACTGAATTTCAATTGTACATCAGAACATCCCAACATCATCAGTTTACATGTTCTGCATTGAGGTGATCATGATAAATAACCCCTCAAATACTATTACATTGAGTATAACTTTTCTTATTCTAGTGCTAATTACAGCTTTTAGCTAAAGTGCATTATCAGATCAAAATTTACCAGGCATAAATCCTTGAATTTTCTTATCTGTCACATAAATCCATAAAGTGATTGGATGAAAATCACTTTGGATTTTTGTTTTTTAATTTTCAATCAGCCTTCATCTTCTTTAACTCAAGTCTAATTTCTAAATCTTCCAGAATTACTTTTGGCAAAAACTGCAGAGAACCAGCAGAAACATGTTGTTTGCATTTGGAGATGGACACATGGAATTATAAATGTTGACAGAGTCAACTAATTGTGTCCATTGATTTAGATTTTTTTTCTGTGGTTGGGGAGTTATAACTGCCTGCTCTGCGATAAATCAGAATTTTAGTGCAAGTCCAAAATTATTCTCTTGCTCTTTGGTAACATTTGGACTCCGAAAATCTTAAATCAAATTTGATTAAGGCTAAACCAAAATTTCCCAGCATTACTGCATGTTATCTGGATTAAGCGTATGTAACTTAAAAACTGGGCTAAGAACTTCAAGATATATGTTAAAACTTTATTGGCTGTAGAAATCTCCTTACCATCTTTTGTCTTTCAGTTCTCGTCTGATCATTTCTCCCATATGTCCCTCATTCTTTTCTGATTCTCCCATCATTTTCTTCCACAGACCAAACATCTCAACATTGAGTAAAGGCAGTTCAGAAAATGGTCCTAAGATATTTCCTGACCTTTTGATCTCAGAGGCCATCCTGGCCTACTTCTTGCTTCTTCTCCTGGTGTGGTTCCTCAATCGTGAGTTTGAGATCAGCTACCGTCTCCATTACCATGGCAACGTCGAGGCTGACAAGCACCGCACCAAGATCCAGATGATGCGAGATCAGGCTGAGTGGTTACTCGGCAACATCATCCCCATCCATGTCGCTGACCAGCTCAAGGTTTTGTTGCCATTTAAATTAACTATTAAACTTGAACTTAATCGTCTAAATACTGATCAATAAACAAACATTTTCTTGTTTTGTGTTCTCTGTAATCAACCATTATCAAGCAAATCCTGGCTAAATACAGCAGTAGTAGTTTTATCAGATAATGGCAGTTTCATTTACAATGAAATCTCCAACAATAAAATCTAAACTCATTCTGAATCTCATGTATACACAAGTTCAAACTATTGACTACAGTTGAAGATAGTTCTCTCTTGTGAGTTCATCATAACGTGAGCCTCTTCTCTCCATATATTTCAGGTGACCCAGAGCTACTCCAAGAACCACGACAGTGTGGGTGTGATCTTTGCCAGTATTGTGAACTTCAGTGAGTTTTATGAAGAGAGCTATGAAGGTGGAAAAGAGTGCTACCGTGTCCTGAATGAGCTGATTGGAGACTTTGACGAACTCCTTCGCAAACCTGAATTCTCAAGCGTGGAAAAAATCAAGACAATCGGGGCCACCTACATGGCTGCGTCGGGACTGAACGTCGAGCAGATGGCTGAGAATGAATCGGATTCTCCGCATGCTCACCTCATGGCCCTTTTCAACTTTGCCCTTGAGATGATGGGAGTCCTGGATGATTTCAACAAGAATATGCTAGGCTTCGGGTTCAAGCTCCGGATTGGATTTAACCATGGTCCCCTGACGGCAGGGGTCATCGGCACCACAAAGCTGCTCTATGACATCTGGGGAGACACAGTAAACATTGCCAGTCGCATGGACTCCACCGGCGTGGAGTGTCGGGTGCAAGTGAGCGAGGAAAGCCATGCTGTGCTCAGTGCCATGGGTTTAGAGTTTGACTATAGAGGTACTGTGAATGTTAAGGGCAAAGGTCAAATGAGGACTTTCCTTTACCCAAAAAGTGGGGAAAGTATATACCAGGATCAAGCGGAGCAGGCTGTCAGAATTGGACCATCGTCCGTGGTATTACCTGTCAGTGAGACTTCAGTTGCCCAGCCTGTGGCTGCCCCTTCCACCTCTTCCACTCCTCCCTCCTCTCTTTCCACACTCTCTACTCAACCCCGATGTGCTATAAGGCCTCCAGGAGTAGGCCCTGAGCCTGTCTCAGTTAAGCCCACAGAAGTGAGGGAGGAAGGATATAGGGACGCTGGACAGCCCCCTGACACAGACGTTCACACCCCTCCCCATTCTGAACTAGGCCCAGAGCCAAGTGGTGGGCAAGGCCCCTCCCAGGTGCAGCCAGCTCCTCTCGCGCTTCAAGAAGAGGAGGATGAAGATGAGGAAGCGAATGAGCTAACTATACTCAATGAGGAGTTTTATGCTCGTCTCTGATCCCTTCTGTCTCCTCCCGTCTCCTCCCGCTGTCTTCTATTCCTCTTACTGCCCCCAGCTGCTGCCTCCCCAGGACTGATTACAGATGTTGGCGGGATGTCTTTTCCTTTAAGCAAGTGTCTTTGGCATGGAAGATAGACTGGTCACGTCAAAAACAAAACCAGTGGATGCAGTGGCTATAAGATTGTACTTGATGTCTTTCATGGGAGTGTTGCCTGAGTCCTGGGGCGGGTTTTACCTGTGTTGAGCACAGTAGTTTATGATGGCGAACGAGCTGAAAAGGGAAAGAGGGATTTGTTGGTGTTGTTGTTGTTGATGCTTTTGTTATTAAGTGCCTTCAGGACTAGAACAGTGAACAAAAATAAGAATACTGAACAAGTTTTAACAATGTTAGACTACAGAACAAGCTGTGGTTTCTTATTTCATGCTTTTATTTTGAATGCAAGTATTTCTTACAGAAATCATTATTGTTGTGCCATATCAACTGTTTTAACTTGATCAAAGTCCTGACCTTACTTAAGGGAAAATGATTTTAGATTTTATATAAGTGCCAATGCAGCATGACAGGCGGAGCTGGAAACTTTGGGAAGAATGAGGGAATCACATGAAGCAGTGTTAATTTATGTATTGTGCTTTGACATCAGGGCTTAATACAGTATTCATTTGTGCCAGAGTCTCACTTTCAAGGGACATGCAGGCTGCAGAGATTTTAGTTCGTGTAGCAGCTCAATGCACATTTTAAGCAAAGGTCTTGCACAGTGTTTTTCTTTTTTTCGACCACTTGTATTCAGTAGTTATTACCAATAAATAGCTTTTAAGAAACTTTAAACAGAGCTGAGAGAATCAAAACCACAAAATCTAATCAGACAAGGGACTATAGATCTGGAAGAAAGGTGGTTTTAAAAAGTGAGACCATCACAAATGCAGGAAGGCACTTTAAATATACTGGGATCTGTCTTTCAGGCATTAAACGCTCACCTCTCACACATGTCCAATTTTACAGGTAGTGTAAAATTGTCTCGATGCGAGCTAGCTGATATTTCAGCTTTTTCTTTGATCAGAACCACTCCTTTATATGGCGGGCTGCTTGGAAGACCAAATATCTCTCTGGTGATATTTTGTATTTTTGTTTTGACCAAATGAAAAGAATGAAGAGGAAGCCAGCAGCGTGTTGGCCTGTCTTTGAATACAGCCACTATCCCATTTGCTCCTACTGGAATCCTGATAAATAGCCAAAATACGAGAATCACTCTTTCAAACTACCATAAATTCAGCACTCCCATTTACCGCACTCACATCCACACCAACAACACAGATTTCACTCATTATTAATTATAAGAGAGTCCTAATAATGCTGGCAGGTAGTATGATACTTGCAAGTATTGCCAGTGCTTTAATTTTGTTTTCATTGGAGTCAGTAAGACAAATACAGAATATCACCATGTCCTCCGATGAGGTGAGCGCTTGATGCTCGAAGGATTTCAGGTGAAGTATAACTTTAAATGGGACTGTGAGGGACAATCACTGCGTAGTTCTTGGTCAGTGATGGGGTGGTCCACAGGCTGTTGGCGTCGGTGTCAATTTAGGGATGTGTGACAGTTTCCACAGTACTGTGTGTAAAACCTCAGACTTAAATCTTGTGACTTTTTTTTCGTTGCCTTCATTGCTAAAAGAAAAAAAAATTAAACAATGGTCAGTCCATCCGTGCAGATTACCCAACAGATCATTGTCATCTGCCTTTATCTTTGTGATTTGCTGTTGAAAGATTGGGACTTATTACCTTGATCCTGTCAGTGTTTTCACCAATCGGGGCCTCTACTGATTCAATAAAATTGTGCCACTTTAATTGAGTGATTATAGGTGCAGTGCAGCCTAATCTAGCTGATTGTTTGTGGTGCCTGAAAGTATGACTGTATTTTTTTTTTTCAGTTTTTGGTTTCCAGAAAGTTTTTTTCTTTCTTTTTTTTTTTTTTTTACCAAGCTGTCATTATGCTGAGGATAGATTGTGATTGTATATTTGAGAAAATTAATGGTCATTGTGTGCAGGTTTAGTTTCTTTTTTGATAAATTCCAGATATTTTTTTGTGCTGCTTTCCAGTTCTTTCCTCCTGACACAAACCAGCCATCTGGAAAAGTGTGGTGGCGCTCCCATTAAATCGCTTGCTCGTTTCCCGTTTCTCTTTCCTCACTTCGTGCTTTGTCTTTTCTCCTGAAAGCACGTGCTTCTCTCTTATATTTCCTAAGTGTGTGAGAGATATAAAGTTTTATGTCAACTCAATCATATAAAAAAGACAGAAATGGAGACAGTTTGCTATTGCCTTATCCATAGATTACTCATTTTCAGCTTTCACCACCACATGTTTTAAAAATGAGTCAGCATTTGGGTTAGATGGCCTTTCTCTGTTCAGAAATATGTCCACATGCAAAAATGCCAGAATGACAAGAAGGATGAGTTATGTAGCTGTCGGGACCTGTAGCAAAACATGTTTATTTACCTCTTTCACTAAGCTCTCTGGACATACACAGCCTGTGCCTTTTGAATGTGGACTATGTTTAATCATAGCATCAATTATCATAACCGTTGTAGCATTAATACCCTGAAAATCCAAAGAGGTTTCTCCAGAAGCCGTCACTGCAGACGCTGAAATAGTTAAGAGTCCTGCTTTTGTTGCCCAGAATCATTATTTTTTGAAAGATTTACACTACTTGTGCATTTTCTCCACTTGCTCTTGTTTGCCAGATCTAATGAAGCATAGCACACAATGTAACACAAACAAAGGAGACTATCGAGTATCAGCTGTGAAGGAAAGTTCACCGTCTTGTTGCCTTGCGTTGTTAGATGATCTATGGGATTTTCAGGCCATGTGCCTGCAGCCCTACCATGCACAGCAGTGACACTAACTAGCCATAGATCTGAGGTGGCGTAGGAAGAACTCCACAGGTTCATGGGTACACAACCTCTCCGGTAGCACTAATCTGTACACACACATATGAATAAAATATTACACGCTGCTGACTTATGTGACCTGGGGTGCAGTAGGGGGAGATGTGTGTGAGTGAGACTTGTTTGCATGTGAGTAGTTTCCTTCTTTGCTAGTCCTCTCCTTATTTTTAGTTTGATTCTGTACTATACTGTCATCCTATTTCATTTCAATGTCATTCTACATATATGTTAATTATTATGCATAGATTTCCAGTATTCAGGAAATTCAAATCACTAAGCTTTGCTCATTTAAGGTTACCTGAATACTGTCCTTATTTGACAGTGTATTTATAAATGATTTGTTTCAGTTTTGGCAGAAGATAGTTCTCCAGTTTAAAAAAGGATAAGTTCATGGCATTCAGTCATCTCTTTTTTTTCCTTTCTTTTCTTTTTGCAGAAGTGTGATTCTGCTTTATGACAGAGAAATAAGGGAAATACATAAAGGCATAGAGTGTCAGCACTTAAGCATCACATTGTCACTCATTTTAAATTATGTCAGCTGCACGTCTTTTCATTATAATTTGCAAGTAAATTCTACCCGTATGTGTTTTAAGTTACACTGGGACAGATTTTAAACAGTGTTGTTTGATTTGAAATGTATTTGTTTAATGTTCATGAATGAGATGTATAATGTACGTTTTGTGCACATTACCCATGTATCATTTATCAACACGTGATAGTAATCTGTACACATTTGCACAAAGCACTCAGTGTTTGTACATATGCAGTTATTTTGTCACATATGATTTTTTTATACATGTGCATGTGTCAGATTCTGTCCAAAAACAATGAATAAGAGACACATATTATCAGATTGATTTATTGTGTGTCTGTTTGCTTATGTGTGAGTTATATGACTTTATTCCTCTTTTTTTCAGTATGAGAGAAATAAATCTCCAAGCGGAAAGCTTGGACTGTCTAGCATACTGTGACGTGTAAAGTTACGTAGAGTTGAATTTCTGTGCATATAATGACTGATGACAGACTGTACTGTCATTTAGTTTTGCATTTGTAGAACTAAATAAGAGGTGAGGGAAGCAACTTAGAGATTCTCAAAAAGGCAACTTACAAATTGGACAGGTTTTAGGGAGGATTAGGCCTAACCTAAAAGGTCTCAAAATTGGAGACAGGGTTGTGATCTTTATCAGCAGCCAGCTGATGACTGAAGTTGGGGCACAGTTCATATTGACCAAGTGCATTTTAACTGCAAGAAGGTATGTTTTAATAATTTGTTGCAAACTGATAACAAAATTTAAAAGACAGTAAAATATGATTTAAAAAATGACGAATAAGTGGCTAGAAACTGAAAACTTTTGAGTATTTTTATTGTAGTCAAAAAAACTCCAATATCATGCAGAGATTCATATTTTTCCAGTTATTAAAGCAAATTCAGATCCTTGAAATGTACATTTTATATCTAATTTCTTTTTTCCAGAAAAAATCACGTGAGTTTGTAAAAATAAGGTAAAATATTTAAGTTTGCATTAAAACATCTTATAAATGATATTTCTTTTATATATTAATGTATATATTTTGCCCCAAGTTTACAAAAATAACTTAAAAGATAAGATCAAGTGGGTTGTAAAGTGCATGTGTGAATCACTGGTTGTGCTGTAGCGCCCCCAGCGGTCAGCGGTGATGGTGTTTTCACGTAGGGCGTGAATGCGCGGCCCCTCCCCCTCTACAGCCGATCTGGAAAAGAAAAAAAAACTTTTTTGTACCGAAGGAATCAACAGCCGCCATCTTGTCGTGGCTCGGAATTAGGATTTCGGTCCAACACTGGGTTTTACGTAGAAATCGAGCATCCTTCCCGTGGTATGACAGCGGCCTTCTGCCGAAAACGAAATCGTAATATCGCTTCGGAGACATTTTGTGCGAAAAAACGGGAATTGGATTGGTGGTCGTCGGGCAGAAAAGCTCCGTATATCTGATTTCCCCTTCAGAGTGCGGTGATTCAGCCCCTGTCGCCGTTCGGGAGCAGTATTGTTTACCGTGGGCAAGCGGAGAGCAGATCGTGACTTTCGAAGAGATTTGCAAAAATACGGCATTTTTATGCAATTGTGCATTTTTGTGGAGCTTCGCGCGATTTTTGCATGAAGAAATTTGACGTCACGCAAAATGGGTACTTTGAACATCTAGAAATTACGACTTTTCTCCCGGAATGCAGCAATCCACCTGATTTAACTGGATCGTCAGTGTGAGGCTCGATTTTTACATGGGGAATATTTTATTTTGGGGTATTTAACGATAATAATGTGGGTGTTGGGTGTTGGATTATCATGGGGTGAATGGCGGTGGCGAAGCGGGGCGCTATTGCATCTCTTTTAAAAGACACCGACTCTCACGGCGAGGAGTAGCTAAACGCTAACAGTTACTTTAGCTGGTAGCAGGCAATTAGCTAGCTATTAGCCAGTTAGCCAACGTTAGCAGGCTGCCAGCTTGCTAACGTGCTAACCGGGAAGGTTTTTGGTGATTGAACAACTTTCTACGTATAAGCTAATCAGAATCATCAACTTAAGCGACCGGCCAGGCAAGATTTCAACTATGGCTGAAAACCTGCTGGACGCCGGACCTCCACTCTCTAAGCGGCCGAAGCTGAATTCACCTGCCCTGTCAACGTCTGATGGACAAGGTAAAGGCCTCGATACTGTCGGCACACACAAACCCAAATGTAATGAACATTTGCACTTAAACTTCTCTTTTACTAATGGGCATTAAATCAGCCGATCCCATTGATGCAACGTTACACGTTATCCAGTCGGTTGGGTAGCAGTTACTGTGGTTTTACCGCAGTGTTGTGGTTTCATTCTGAGGTGAGCATTTACTGCACCTACCCTTAATACGCAAATGCCAGTCTTGGTACAGTCGCCTTGACTTCTGCAGCAAACCTTAACACAATACGATCAGCACAAGAACTCACCTGAGCGTCTAAAGTGGTCACGGCTACAACAACTCTAACTTTAAATTACCTGCAGCAAAAATAAAACTTCTGCTATCTTGAGAGGTGTTGCATTAGCTTTGCATTGCTGTACTGTAACGCTTTGAAAAACCACAAGACTAAAATGGCAATTATTTCTCGAATCAGGTGCAAGGTGGTGTTTTTTGTGGTAGCCTGACATTGCATTAACAGCAGGTACACATGGCATGATAGACCCACAGAGGTAACCTAGGCCCTAATTAGCTTAAATAATATTGTCTTCAAAATCACAAATCACATACCACTTAATGCCAATGTTTGTTCACCTGTTAAGACTAAGTCTGATGAAGTTTGCATCCATTTCCATTTATTTCAGGTACGATTTTAGGTGTGTGTAATCACGTGTCAGAGAAGAAAACGACTATTAACAGATACCATTTTGGTAGCTGTGCCCACTTGGTTCAGCTTGCGGCTATAAAACAACAACAAAAAAACAACCCTCACTCATCCCAATGGCCACTCCATCCATCCCTGAGCAAGCCTACATAGCCACACTCAGTCTGGATGGTGCTAGCTTCCTTTAACTTATTGAATTCTTGCAGAGAGTGCAGATATGGTTATAACGTCACATATCTCAGCAGACGTGGGCACTGCTGAAAAAAAATGTGTAGGAATGCAAGATAGAAATCTGTATGTGGCTCTGAGTATTGGAATTTGAGTGATTAGGAAATGCCTGTCTTGTATCTGTCATTTCTTGTAATTGGAAAGCAAAGATTGGGGATGTGAGTTCCCACCTGGCCCTAAAAAATCATTTTTATTATAAAACAAGACTAGTGCTTATTTTAAATCAACTTTTTGACTTGTTCTTCCAAAGTTGATAGCTGAAATTATAAAGTCATCTGGAGACTTAAAAAAAACCCTTGAGTAACGTGTCTTTTTCTTTCATCTGATTGACTGCGTGTTTTTGTTGAGGTGCTTCATGGGCCCTTAATGAAAACCTGAGTTATTGCAGCACTCTTAACCTGTCTGCAGTACTGTGTGGTAAAGGTGGAGTAGCTGAACTGCATTTCTGCAGCGCTCGCTGTTTCTGTGATGGGAAAATGTTGCTCCTGGTGTGAAGATACAAAAATGAGTTAATTTCATATCTTCAGCATAATCAGAAAGTAATGTATGCTTTACATGCAGAAGCACCCCGAATTACAGTTAAACTAGGGCTCGGCAATTAACCAATTTATAATTTCAATTCCTGATTTTGTGTTTCAGTGAAAACAAAGTGTTGGGGATAAAACAGTGGCCCTTTTAAACTTATTTTGACTGCAAAGGTCTCTCTCTCTTTCTTATTTTTCTCCCTTGTGCTGTACATGAAGCACAAACCTTTCATTTATAGTGCATATTTTTGCTGTTTGGTTCACTTCACGCCACAATGACATTTTAGCTGGAGCCCAACGTTAACAGCATCTCTCTAGAGTAGTTAAAAATCTCAATGTTTCCATTGGTGAACTTGTTGAATGATCATTAGCGGTTACATTTTTCACTGTATCAATCAAGGTCCTTCACCTGATCTGTTTTCTGTGCAACAGTTACACTTCCAAACATCCCCTGGGGATTTTTCACAAGTTTACAGGCTTTACGGTCAAGAATACCCATTAGTCTGGGCCTAACATGTACTACCAGACTCCCATGTGTCCTTCCTGCTCCCTTTGCCCATTGTTTTGGTTTTAATTTTTTTTTTTTTTTTTTTTTTTTTTTAAATTTAAACATATGAAAGGCTTCTGTGAAAATACACTGCATCCAAAATCCTTTTGATGTGGGTAAAAACTCTGACGTACTGTATTAATCAAAGTCATCTTGATTATGATTTTTGCTGTAATCGAGGCACATTAGATTACCACGTAAAAGTCCTATTTGTTTAGCTGGTGTCTTGTATGTTTGCTTTTTAACCAAGAACTGGAACTTTAGGGCCCAGAAAAGAAACATTAAACTAATGTGTTTTGCAACGGTATTGTTTACAGTGTGTGGTACAGTAACATGTTGGAAACAAAAGAAAGCTGTTTTTAGTGTAGATGCCATTAAGCGTAACTCTTGGCCCTCTGTTAGTGAAGTGCTGCTATCAAGCCTTGAGCTGAGGATTTTTGTTTTGACCACCTTTAGCGTTTTTGAGACCAGACCAGACTTGACTTGCAAGCAGCGAGTTTGACTGTCAATCCATATGACTGACAAGTTGCTAACTAATAGGCATATCCTGGATAATCCTCCTTTCTAACTCTTAGAATGACCATAATTTACACAATAAAGTGACTGAGCCCTTAAAATGATCACCAATTTATGTTTACTATGAAAGATAGCCATGGGATTTTTTTCTTCTTCTTCTTTTCTGCCAAAAAAAGTGGAAGTCTTTTGCGACTTTGGGGTCTCCCTGCTAACCATTAAAAAGAATCAAGGCACTTTTGTTTTGACTTTACTCTCACACTTGGTTGCTCTTTTTTCCGGCTGTGGATTAGGAAAACAAGACCTAGGACAGCAACGCTTAAAGTTGGGACATGTGTGACTAGTCAGTTAGCTGTTGAAATGTGGCTACTACTGCTAGTCAGCGCCAGAAATATTAGCTGGGTTAAATGGCGTCTAGCCATTGAGTAGTGCTGCACATTTCTGCTGCTAATGCAAGTAACAATAATCACAGTGGTTTAGAACCATATACAGTGCAGAACATATTTTAAATTTCATATGATTGGAGTTCATTCCAAGCCGAAATACTGATGCGGTTTACGCCGTCATTAAAGGCATTACATATATAATCTGTCAAAAAGGTGTATGGATTACTAAATTTGTGGTATTTATTATTTGCTGACTTTAAGCCCAGCCTCACGTTCTACATGTAGCCAGAAAAAATAGTTTTCCTGTGTCTGTCATTTGCCTCATTGTTTGATTTTGTCAAGTCTCCAAGAAAAATGAGCTGGAAGACCTTTCAGGAACAATGGCAGTCACAACATCAGTGCTTATAAATTACAGCAGCTATCACACATGACAGAGGCACCACATGTCTGTAATCAATCAGTAAACCTGCCACGCCCCCTCTTTATACTTTTTGCCAGTTGCAGTTGGGACTCAAGGGACCCCCATGGGACAGTGCAGGGCAGCAGTAACATCAGCTGTAAATTACTGCAGATAAAGAGCTGGCTTTCCCTCTTTAATGACAATCATGCCTGGAGCTTTATATGTGGCACCCATCTGCCCTAACATTTGGCCTTTTCCTCGTTTCCTTTTCCTAACATATAGCCTGGTTTCTTGTATGAGGAAAAATGGCCAAATTTTAAAATGAAATGACAGCACTAACATACACTGTTGTTCTCCTTGTGATGTCTATATGCGTGAGCAGTACTATTTAAACCTTTGTAGAGATGGGAATTGAGAACCAGTTCCAGCTGAGATCTGTTTCCAAATTGTTCACTTAATTGCAATCATATGACTCCATGATGTATGTATATATATTTTTAATCACTGCTGGCATGTTTTTCTGTCTCATACAGTGCAAAATGTTAATGTCAAAGTTATGGTGATGAGGCTTTTCCACACCTAAGATGAATGGAAGTCATCTTTTTTTTTTCTCTCTCTCATGGAGAAAACTGGCTAAGATGAAAAGTCAAACATATAAGCAGAATCAGTAATGGTATTTGTCTTAGCGTTATCCACACCCTTAATAATGGCAGCTGGTAAGGAAGCAAGACCAGAGTATCGGATGGTACAATTTAGTTTTGTTTCACAGTGGACAACGGGTCAGAAAAAATCAGTTAAAAATGGTTTTAATAAAGAAAACAATTTTTGCAGTTCAGTGATTGGTAGAACATTCTCTTTATGCCTGTAATCGATACATGTAGTCAAGTATTTCGTGCATTTAGGGAGGTTTTTTTTTTTTATTTTTATTTTTTTTTAGTTGCTGTAGCAGAACAAACACGTGCCCCCGTCTTTCTATTAAGGCCATCTGTCACCCCACAGAACCCTTTTCTACCCCTTTTATCCACAAAAAATGGTGGTTTTGCACACAGGTTATATTACGATATCTTTAACCTTTTGACTTATTTTAATGAAATAAGTTTTTTTGAATTCATTGTTAAAGATTCATAGTCACCATATTTTTATTCTAACGTCCCTGTGGATTTTCTCATGTTTTTAGTGATAACTTTTCTCTCTGTAAATATGTAGGTTGGGCCTCAGGATATCTGTGTCTGTCTTAAGTTAGGAAAGCTGAAATTTGTGCTGAAACCTAAGAAAAATTAATATTTGATACTTGTTCGCATCTTAGTTCTGTTCCAGTTGTCAGTCAAAGATTTGTCAGGGACCTCCTGACCCTCATACATCCAGTTTCTTGCTCGCTTCTGATCAAATGGCACTTCTAATATCTAAAAGGACAGGCAGTAAGCTCGCAATGCAGCCACTGATTGAGGCATTTATCCCTGCGCCTTGGGCAACCAGAGAAATCATGAGAGAAAGATGGCGAGGATCAGCAAAATGGATAAAGGCAGATGAAGGGAGTTAGTACGACCAACCTACTGCTTTTAGCTGACTTAATAGGCATTTTAAAAAAAAAAAAGGGCTACATGGTATTTTAAATGCCACTCATTATTCATGTCTGTGCTTGTATTTAAGCTTAAACAGACCATTTGACTGTTCTATTTTTGCTAATTTTACTTGGAACAACTTTAGCTTCATGAGGTAGAGAAGAGTTAGACTGAAGCTCAGTATGTGTTTTGTGTTTGCAGAAAACCTAGAAAACTAAACTAATTAAATCCCCAAGAGGAAGTAGGAGTACTTTAGGAGCTCCACATGACTATAATTTTACCAATGGATGACGTTTCTGGTTGTATTTTCTTAAGACAAACAAAATCCACTGAGTGGCTTTAGAGGTGAACAATACTATCTCTTCCTGATGATTCAAGCAAGCCAAACTAACAGATCACTGAATCATATTGCAACCACAAATGATGTAATGAGAATGCATTTCTAAACTGAGTGCAGACTTCAAAAACTCAGTTTCCTCTGTTGTCATCAAATCCCCCCAAAGCAACCAGCCAAGAGGAAACACACCTGTGGGTCAGATATCATGTATCCAGATGCAGATTCCATGCAGGTGTAAATGGATCTTAACTGCTGTTGCTAAATTAGTTGGTAAAAAGACAAAGGTCTTTTCACCGTAGATGAGATGAATATGTAATAATTGGTATTTGTTAAAAATGGGGAGAGAAGAGAAGTCTTCCTGTTACAGATCCACATTCACTCCCTACCAGAGACAAAACTGAGTGTGCTTTAGATAGAAGAAATTCAGCATAGACCAAACATTTCCTGCCGCTCTACATTGAAAACCCCCCCAAAAAAAGTTTTTCTGGCACTAATTGGCAAAGGAAGCAACATTAAAAGTCTAGTTGACTAGTTGCATGCACACTTATTGCTACTGCCTCTTGGGATAATTTGATATCTAGTTAATGCATTGGACTTAATAAAATGAAGTGTCATTATTACTCTGCTCTTAAAATTTACTTGCGCCTCTTAGCTGTACTCTGCTTTTTTCTTTTATCAGTATGTTTGTGCTTGCCTTCAATGTAGAAACTGGTGATTTCAGCCACCAGCACATGTTCAGACAAAGGAGAGAAGACACTTCAGAATTTGCTTTAAATGACAATTCTCATACGGCTGAGTACTAAATTCAGCCAACAGTCATTTTCATGTTCTCTGTTTTTGACCTGGCGCAGGCTTGCTAAGTGGACTGTAAACAAAGTTATTGCAGTTTGACTATTGTCTGTAATAGAGGCTAGTCTCGTGTTAATCATGAAGGTCTGTAACTTCTCTTGACAATTTTTTTTTGAGTCTCCGGGCAAAATCAGTATTTATTTACACAGGGAAGACATTTTCCTCTGCTGTTCTTTCCAACTGTTGTTATAATGGCATACTTTCTTGGAGCATTTATTACTGCAAAAAGGAAACTTATGGTAAGAGTCCCTTTCCACTATCAAGTGGATTTGTTTCGCTATTCACCATATTATATTGAGCAACAATTAAGAGAAGCCATGTTGCACCTGTCACTCTCGAGACCATACGCACATGGCTTTAGGGCAAGATGAGAGAAATCTCCAGGCGGGACCACTGCTGGGGCTGCTTTTGTAGATATTTATAGCCATTACCTCAAGACAGTAGCCATTACCCTCCCAAGTCAGCTATGGGAGGATATAAAGGAGCTTTATGAATGAATTTGTGAAAAGTTGACAAACTGATTTGTGTGTATCCACTGTTGAATAAATGAAGCACATTGTTTCTCCAGTTACATATTTTTGTTGTTATATTTGCACTCATGTAAATGAACCTTCTTTATCTGTGGATGTTTGGTTTTCTTCTGGCTTTGAGACAGTGAAATGATGTGGAAAGTGAAATGTAATCGACATTCCCATGTGAACATTTTGATGTGAATTCTCTGGATGGTTATCACATCAATTCGCACACTGGTTTGACTTTATGCAGACTTTGTCCAAGGGAGCTTTTATTGTAAAGTCCAATTTAAACTTTTGCATTTCCACATACAGTTCCATGGATTATGTCTTTAAAAAACTTAAGGGCTGCAGTGCATATGTTAAAACAGTTAATGCCCCACCTTCCCCCTCCTTATGGTTGGGGTTCCCCAGACTGCATGTGGCCATACCCAACCAAAACATTGCTTTGCATTTTTGGTATCCAGCCAACAAGCTTAGGGGCAAGGTTGGGGTGTGTGTGTGTTTGTGTTTAGATCTCCATTTTGAAATGAAAAATGCAATGCCAGGCCTCAGCGTATGTAGTTGAAGTGAATACAGCTGCTTGGAGAGCATCCATGTGCCTGCCTGATAGACAGCATGGGCTGAGAGGAGTGAGGGAGAAAAAGATGGATTGTCCCTTCAGCCTTAAACAAGCTTCCTCCACATGGAGCACCTGCGTGCCTGATGCCGGGGAC
Source organism: Oreochromis niloticus (assembly GCF_001858045.2). Classification (NCBI taxonomy): domain Eukaryota; kingdom Metazoa; phylum Chordata; class Actinopteri; order Cichliformes; family Cichlidae; genus Oreochromis; species Oreochromis niloticus. The sequence continues at coordinate 30,615,615 of NC_031971.2, read as the reverse complement.
AGACAGCGAGCTAGCAAGGCAGATCTGCAAGCCTGTGTTTACTCAGGGAAGTGTGTAGGCCAAGTGCCCTCATTAAAGCCGGGATCCTGACTGAATCTCAATGAAGACATCCAGCAGCAATGCTCAGTCCTGTAGGATTAAGGTCCTGTTCATCGTATACTGAAAAGTGATTTGCTTAACAGTGCATTTCATACAGTGATATTTCTTGGCTTTTATTACTTTCAGTTGCACAAATTCAGTAAATTGGTGCTTTTGTGGAAGATAGACCATTGCATACATTCCAGTTATGTCCTCCACTATTTACACAAGACCAACAAACAGCTCCACAACATGCCTTTGAAGAAACAAGTTAGCGGAATAAGATTATAGGTAATAGTTCTACTCTCATCAGGCATGTTGTACTGATAAGGCAAGTTAATGTCACTTATAGAGGGAAATGAAAACTGAGAGCTGCAGGGTTCGAAGCATGTTTCTTTGGTGATTTTGTGCCATTAGGTGAACTTGTGATCAAGACTGTGCAAAAGTGATCTACAGTTTGTCCAGAGAGTTGATTTTTCTTAGTGATGCGAAGCTGTAAGGCATGCACAGCTCCTGTGCTTTTGTCACCATGTTAATCACGAATTCTCAAACAAATCGTGGCTCCCTAGGCTCTCACCATTATGCTCACACCTCTGGATGGTGCGACACAAATATTCCTACGCCACCCAGCAGGAACCCCGAGTGCTGCTGGATTCTCTTGTCACACTGTGTTTGTCAGCCAGTAGCAATGCTTTATCACGGTTTATGCTTATTTTGTCTTGCACTGCAAGGGACAAGGCCACAGTGCAGCAGCAGTTAGCATGTTGGCTCATTAATATTTCATAATTAGAATGTTTGTGAACACTTGGACTGAGACCAAGGGTCAACTGAGGAGTAAGAGCCTTTTTTTTTTTCTTTTTTAAACACAGCAGGATTTTTCATGGCTTAGCCTTTGGGTGGTGATTACAGTCCATTAACTAAATGTACTGAATCTGTTATTTGATAAGAATCATGTTTTTCTCCTTTTCTGATAATTTGATAAGGAAATGCCTCTGATTCTCATAAAAATGAAAACCATAACTGACAAAAATGGTTACAAAGTTTTATTACCATGCTGGCTATTTTTCTGCTCTGGTTGGAATCTTTATGGTGGGGACTCAAAACTGTTAAAAAGTAGAAAAAAATCTTCCCAGTGTCATGTGTTGCATTGTAGAATCAGTTGCCAGCGGTAGATGAGAAGATCTAGATACTCCGGTACTCAGTGATTCGAGTACTGGCTTATTTGAAGCAGAGAAGAATGAATGCTTGGCACTGATTCACATGGTTGTATAAAACATTTTGTGACATTTTGCTTCTTTCCCTTCTCATAGATCTTGGGTCACTCTCCTGGGACGATTTAGAGAATGACCTTCCAGATGAGTTGATCCCCAATGGAGGTGATATTAGCCTGATGGGCGGGATGCCTTCAAATGGTGGAGCAGCACCTGGAGCTGGCGGACCAGGAGGCACCCAATCAGGACTTGGCGGCGGCAGTGCCTCTGTCGTCCCAGATGCAGCAGCCAAGCACAAGCAGCTCTCAGAGCTCCTTCGGGCTGGTAGCACTTCTAATATAGGCACAGCTAGCCCTCAGCCAGGCAGCATGGGGCCACAGTTAGGAGCACCGCTGGGTAAGAGCCCTCTTGGCCAGGGCTCCCCCAACAACCACCCGTCCCCTCAGGCCCAAAAAGCGGGAACCCCAACTGGAGTAGCAGGACAGAACAACAACAATAATACTGCAACTATGGGCTTGAACACAACTGGGTTCAGTCCGGCAATGATTAACAACAACCAGGGCCATACTGGACTCCTGAACCAGGGAGGACAACCGCAGCCTGGGCAGGTTATGAATGGTGGCCTCGTACCTGGAGCTGGGAGAGGACGTGGGGCAGGGGTAACAGGCATGCAGTACCAGGGACAGACAATGCAGGGAACTGCAACAGGACAAGGAGGATCAGGTAGTGCACTGGCAGAGACGCTCACACAGGGAGGGCAACAGATGGGAGCTCACACTACCCTCAGTACTGCTCAGCAAGCAGGCAACATGAACAAGGTGAGTGACAGTTGACTGAAAAGCTTGTTAATGTCATCATTTTTGCATCTTGTCATTCTGGCCCCAGTGCATGCTGTGATCCTTGATTAATTGACGCTAACATTTAAGCCAGTAAAATTATTTTGTAGCCCCCCCCCCCCCTTTAAAGCTATGTGCAGGCGGGATTTGTTGAGCCTGGATAGGATTACTATGCACAAATGTTCGCACTTATTTGGGTGTGAAAGCAACATCATTGGACAGAAACAACCTTTTATGTGATCACCTTGTGGAGCTTTAAAACTGTGCTCAAGGATTTTTTTTTTTTTTTTTTTTTTTTTTTTTACTACAGTGACACAGCAGAAATTAAAACTGCTCTATGAAGTTTATGTTGTAAACAAACAAAGGTTTTGTTTCTCGAAATATATGGCATGTCTTTAAAGATCCACCACAAAACCATGGTAAATGTTCTGCTACCTCAGAAAACCTCTGTTTTAAAGCATTTTATGTGTTTGTGTCTTTCTCTTCTTCAATTTGTTTGGCACATACTTAAGGTCTATGCTGTTGATTTTCATTAATAATCTTTTCAGTGGATAGAAATATAAATCACATTAAAAACTCCTCTGAAACACCTTCAACTAAATTGAATTGAAATTGCTGCTTTTTTTTTTTTTTAACTTTAACTCCTTTTTTTAAAATATTTTTGATGGTTATCCGTTTGACCTGTCAGTGCAAATTAGGGTGATTTTTATTTTTAGAATCTCATTCACAATTTATCTTGTAAAATATGGAGAATCGTTCAAATTTCCTAAAATTTGCGGCAGCTCCTTACTGAAAAGGAACTAGCATTAAATGAGGTCTATGTAATTATATATTTGTATTGCATTTTATTTCAGTTGATTTTTAATAGAAGACATCTTACATTTTCCTTATTGCCCAACCTCATTATAAATGTTGTTTAACTTTGCTTTGTGTAGCAACTTCTCATAAATGGCAAAGTTACAAATCTAGACTCGTGGAATTAGCAGCTCGCAGTTATTCTCAAATTATGTAGGACACGGTTTGGTTTGCATAGACGGAGTTATTTTGAAATGCTTTTCGTACATCTGAAAAAATGACTAGAGCTTAGCTTTATATAGCTTTAAATTGGCTGTGTAATGAGATGGAGATACATTACATGCCTTACTTACATCATCTCAAATGACTTTTTTACATTCAGTATAGCAACACACCAAAGCTTTTGTTATCATTGATTAGGAGCTTAATTGAAGCTCCTCCTCAACACACACTCCAAATTGCTTTTTGGGATATGTGTGATGAAGGTAGGCATGAGTGCATCTGTATCTACACTTCGCTAGTCATGTCTATGGTTCATCTAAACAGTTCTTTCTTCCAGTCCACTTGTTTATAGTCTTCTAAGCACTCAAAAAATGCATACTCCACTGTTGGCAGGGAACTGGTATGCTGCTGTCAACTGTTCAGTTGTTGTTAAGATTAGTCTAGGGATGCATAATTATGTGTGTGTGTCTATGCGAGAGTTTATTGTGTCATTTGCGGCTTACACGTACACTTGTCACCAATGTGGTTTTGCAGGAAATCACTAGGAAGCCATCTATTTAACTGGCTGTGTCAAAGCCAAGACACCAAATTTGTTCTTAACCACAACACACATACACAGAAGCTCCAGTCTCCTGAGAAGAGACTTACTGAGATAGTGAATGTGTGTGTCGAGTCATTCCCAGCGTCTGTAGACACGATTTAACCACAGAAACAATTAAAAGCTGATGTCGAAGTAACAGCGATGGGGCTGTCAGCATTTACAGAAACAGGCCCCTTTTTTGTGTGTGTGCCTCTGTCTGGGATTTTTTCCTGCACACATTTTGGTGCCTCCCACAGCCAGTTAAGGCCAAGAAAAATCAAAAGCACCTAAATGATTGCAATTGAGACTAATGTAAACCGGGCATTGCTTGCAAGCTGTTTTGCAACCTGTTTAACGTATCCCAGTTTTATAACCAAAGTGTTCTGACAGAGTCACTATTCACATGTTTAAAAAAAAAGCCTAGAATGATCTTTGATTTCATAGTTTTGTTCTGAATCATTATTTTGCATGAGAATACAGATGAAGCTTGCTGAAGCTTCCCGTTAGCAGCTACACTGACAGTTTGTAGCCCTCAGGTCAAGAGCTGAGGTTACACAGTTAACGGCTTCATTTTTCAAATGCCAACTTTCTGGAAGGGGAAAACGGGAGCTACACCTGAGCGGTCTACACAGATGTTCTGCAGGTTTAAATATAACACACAAACTTGGGGTGGGTTTTTTTGGTCATAAGTCATACAAACTGGTTCTAGCTGCCCCTCATAATTAAATTATGGGCCAGTTCACTTTAAGTCAAACTACAAAACCCTACTTGGTAAAAAAAAAAAAATTGAAAGTTTTTGTTGACAATGCGGAGTGTTAGGTCTAACTTTTAATTTAAAAAAAAAGAAAAAAGAAAGAAAACCTTATTTTTACACCTTATGGCCAAATATGAATCATAGCTCAGCGTGTCTAATCGTATAGGGTTTGTGTTTAATCTCTTTACTTATAGTAATTATTAACAACTAAATGTATAGTTTCCTTTAAGATAACACAACACAGACTCATTGTGGGCTGGTTGCATTTATGGCCATGCGTAGTCACCCACTCGAGGCCCGTTCAGAGCCAGGAGAAACCTTGTCCGTGTGCATGTTTTAGGCTCAGCTGGTCCTCTGTGATTATCATGTCACCAACTGCTCTGAAGGAGAAAACCACCAGACCCATTCTTTGTGTGCGGCTTCCTCTATTGTCCTTTAATCGCAGGTTGTAAATCTCTTTCTGGCCATTTGTGTTGGTGAGAGCTCCTTACCGCCACATGCTCCTTTTGTTACTGTATACGCATGAGCACTCGCCCAGCCTTCTCCGGCTTATTGGGTGGCTGCTTACCATTTCAGTGATGCAGAGAAAGACAGGTATTGTAAACCACTTAATAAGTTGAAATGACAGAGGCGGAGTACACTTGGGATGAAGGAGGGAGGCCAGCTCAGCTGAACAGTCTCGCCTGGCAGCAACGCGGTGAGATGATAGTTGGCAACTGTCCTGCCTGTCGATGTGTGGAGTGTGTCAGAGAGCGGGGGACTGAATGGAGAGAGTGAAACGAAGGGGGTGGGTGTGTGTCCGTCTGCTCAGCTGTGTTGAAAGCCTGCCAGTGTCTGGTCGTCTCAGCTGGGTCTTTTTTATCTGGTCTGTTGGAGCGGTGTCAACAGCCTGAGGGGGATACAGCCTGGCCTGGCATGGCAGAGTCTGGTCTGGTCTCCCAGCAGCTCTCTAGATGAGAGAGCAGCAGCAAGTTAATCAGTGTATAATGCAAGGCACTAACAAGGATTTTATTCTCTCCAGCGGCACACATCTTAATGTATGCACTCAGACTTCTTGAGCGTGAGCGCTTTTTTGGTTTGGATGTAGTTGGATTTTTATAAACCCTTCAGTCAAACTTTGAAACTTATGACAGTCATGGCTGCTGTATTGGAGTGCTGATTTGGTTTGCTGTGCTCTCTGTTTAAGGCTCTGCTGACAGCTGTTTGGTTTATCTAGCCCATTCAAGTAGATTAAGTTGTGAATGCACTAGAGCTGCAACGATTCGAGTAATCCGATAATAAAAAATTCTCGATAAACATTCTTTGCTTCGATGCGCCGTTTAACACGTGGCTTTGAGTTATTTTGCCCACATTTGTGACGGAAAACAGACCTGCAATAGAAACGTATTTATGACAACATTAAGCCCACACAGCCCCCAATTTTAAACAAAAACCAATAACACAACAGCAGTGATGATGACACTGGCACAGTTTAATGTGGAACTGGAGTCTGTTTACACACCGCGAAGATGTACTCACCATTAAAATATTTAATGGGAGGGGGGAAAAGATGGGGGTGGGGCATGTGGTGTACTGGACCAGATTAATTTAAAAGCTTTGGGAACATTTTTCAGATTAAAAGTGAAGTAATCAAAGATATTGTGTTCATTAAATTGTAATAATATGTAAAAACATGAAAAAGGCATTTTTCACAAGCCCAAAAAAATGGACACGGACCAGTAAAGCTCTGGACACTGAATTATTATTAATATTAATTAACATCTAAACCATTATACATCTGTTTTCAGCAGCACAGAAACTTTGTGTCAGAGCGCAGGACAAACTTCAGAATGCTGATATGTGCACTTTTCTTCATTGCAGCCACCACATTCTCTTTTAAAGGCTTACAGATGCAAATTCACTTTTCGCTTGACTTCTTCACACATAGACCAGCATGCACCCATAAACATGGACACACAACAAATCTGCCTCATCCAGGAGATAAAACTCTGCCAGAGAGAACTTGAGTGTTTATATATTTTTGCATTCAAGACTGTTTTCTTTAAAAAACTTAATTTAATATGGCATGTAAATACAATCAAAGGGGGTTTTTTTCAGGGGTTTTTTTTTTTTTCAGGGTTTTATTCTGACAGATGTTATATGCAGTTAAACTTACAACATTGCAATTTCTAAAATGGAAACCACTTTATCTCTTATCCAATTACTTGATTAATCAGAGGACTAATCAGTAGATTACTCGATTACTAAAATAATTGATAGCTGCAGCCCACAATTAGACCAGTAGTTGTTTGAACTTTGCTGCCTGCTTCTGTGCACCAGAAGAACATGTTTATTAAATCCCTTATTTGTATTTTATAACTATACAATGATGGTTGCAGTTGATTTGATTCAAAATTTTTGTGCCCATTGAAGTTGCTTAATGTCATTAACATTCTGGTTGCTGTAACCAGAATGTTTGGATGCCTTTTAAGATGATACACAGACAGTAAATGGCAGCACCTCTGTCTCTGTGACGGGAAGTTGTAAACAAGGAATGTGAGACAATCTTAAAAACCACAGCGCAATCTCTGGAGCTGAAAAATAATGGCAGTCTGGAAGTGTCAAAAACTGCAGTTTCTCTTGTAACCATTTGAGATTGGCTCCAAAAGCAAGGTAAACCCCATAGACTCCTATGTTAAAATACACAATATTACAGCATTAAAAAGTGTATTTACAGCCTGGTACAAACTAAGTTTTGGCGTCTGTGAAGGGTTTTCTTCCTCCTAACGGCTCTGAGTCAGCTGAACTTTTTGTACAACTCAAACGCTTGGATAGTGGAGTTGGCTGCATTGTTGGATGGGTGTCCCAAATAGAAAGCTGGAGCTATTACTAGCATTTGGAGAATTTTTAATGGATCATCTGCTTAAATTTATGGCTTGTTGTATGATATATGGTACATTTGGGCGTGAAAAACAAATATGCCGTATCAAATCAAAAGTTGAGAGTGTAGAGTCCAAAACCAATGGGTGGCGTCACAGCGGCAGTGTCCATCTTTTATACTGTCTGTGCTTAAAAACCTGTGCAAACTTGGAAGAGGAATGACTGTTTGCTGAGTTAAAGTGGCACGTAACCACCTTCTCCAAGGGTGTGTGGATGTTAACCTGCAGGTGAAATAGGTTGGCGTTAACACAAGCTGCCATTGGCCACACTGATGTGAAATTGTGTGTTTGATGCCACACATTTCCAATTTCAAATGGTGCTTAACCATGCCCTTTAGACTGTGGCATTGTTTTGTTTTAGTTATTATTATTTAGTGAATTTATTTTTAAATTTTGTTGTTGTTGTTTAATCAACTGGGAAATTAGTTGACAGGAACACCTCCAGAGTAAATAACAGGTGCACAACTCCACCCACATATGTGATAAGAGTCGCATATGTGAGACTGCAAAACTGGGTCATAATCTCTTAACATAAATTGTGTTCCTGACAATTTGTGCATATTTGTTGTTATACAAGCTTTTCTTAATAAAACTTCGTAACAATTTCTCCTACAACCCAAAAGGATCTTGAGAACATAATATATATGATTAATTACCTGTTGAAATGGCTAATTAAAGAAAAAAGCCAGAGTAGAAAAGCATTTTTCTGGTGACTCATGTTAATTGCTGCATTGTTAGTAACGTTTTCAGTTGTGCCATGCCTACTAACTAGCTTAAGAAAAGAAGGGAGCAGGAAGAAAAATGACTCTGTAGTCAAGAAGTCTTTCCTGGCAATAGCTTGTGTCATGCTGAGTTGACAGGATGCCAGAGCATCACTGTGCTGCTTAGAACAGGACCAGGCACAATTATCCTGGCGCAGCTACGCAAGTGCTTGTCTTGGCAGAGGGGGTCTTGTAATGACAAATTGGCATTGAAATTGAGGCAGAACCTTTTTTTGGCATGTTAAGGCTGTAAATGAGGAGCTAACATAATCCCTCAGGTAAACATTTAACCACATCAAATCAAATGTTTTAAACTTGTGAATGCTTTAATCAATCTGAGTCCGTCCCTTCAGGATTCTGGACTGTAAGCGTTTTTGTTTGTTTGTTTTTTTCCCCCGCAGCTAACAACACTGCTCGATTACTGCTGACTTATTGGTCATTTGTCCATATTTTCAGATGGGCCTGGGTAGTAATGGTCCGTTCGGGGCCCAGTCCTACGGTCAGGGAGCTACAGGACCTGGCCAGCAGCTAAACCCTCAGCAGCAGCTCCAGAACAAGTCTGCCCTTGCCAACAGCCTGCCACCCTTCCCTAATGAGCTCAAAGGAGCTGCTGTTACTAGCGTGCCAAACATGGTCAGTACTTTTTTAGACACATTCAGATATTACTGTACACAAAACATTTATTTTTCTTGTTTTTTCTTTATAAATACCACTTACAAATAAATGATCTCCTTTTTGGGACCATCTCTGAGTCACACTGTTGAATTGCTGATATTTTTAACTCATCACAACTTTGACATTTGTCTGCCTGTTTCATCCGTGCAGCAGCTCCAGCAGCAGCCGCCTCAGCAGCAGGCAGCGATGCTCCCGCTGGCCGGCGGCGGAGGTGTGGCAGTGCCTTCGGCAGGCCCCACAGCCGACCCTGAGAAGCGCAAGCTGATCCAGCAGCAGCTGGTCCTGCTGCTCCACGCACACAAGTGCCAGCGACGAGAACAGGCTAATGGGGAAGTGAGGGCCTGCGCCCTGCCTCACTGCCGCACTATGAAGAACGTCCTTAATCACATGACGCACTGCCAGGCTGGCAAATCCTGCCAGGGTGAGTAGAAGCATTTGAAATGAAGTGAAGGAAATGAACGATAATTTCCAGATGGACAGTTCATGGAAGTCGACCCCTTTTTACACTGATTGAGACATTAAAGGGTCAGAACAAAAATAGCTTAGCTCTTAGTAAACACCCGCAGCTTTTTCAAGCTACTTTTAACAAAACATTTTTTATTTTATTTGTTTATTTTGCATTTCTCAAGGCCTCTACTGCCCTTAACCACAAAAAAGATGGTCTATTTTATCTATAACTTTATCTATTTGGTATTAACTTGTTTTTACCCCTCCTACCCATAAGAGTAGTAAAACAAATGACATACAAGCTAGAAATTAAAACATCATAACATCACTTTTTTGAGACACAGGATTTTGAGCCACATAGACTGGACTTTCCCCAGGGAAAGAATCTGCACTGGGTGAGATTTCTTTGCTAAGATTCAATATTGGTAACTGAATCTAAGGTTTATTTAATTCAGGTGGTGTTGTGTTGACAGCTGAATTTGTAGATTCAGTTGCTGTGTTACCATTTCAGATGGAAAAATAGTTTCTTGATTATATTTCTTGACTATCCCAGGCATCATAAGGCGAGAGACAGGCTACACCCTGGACAGGTCGCCAATTTGTCACAGGGCTAACGCATAGAGACAATCGATTCACACTCACATTCACACATATGGGCAATTTAGAATCATTAATTAACCTAACCTCACAAATTGCATGTCTTTGGACTGTGGGAGGAAGCCAGGGTACCCGGGGAGAATGTACAAACACAGTGATAATTCTACTTATTTTACACACAAAGCTGATCAGTAGCTGCCTCTAGAAGAAAACTGCTGACATTTGAGGATGCATTTGGGATGTTTTTTTTAGCAGCAGCTTTCTTTTCATTTATTCTCATATTGTGGCCATCTGTGTTGCTATTTTTGGTAGAAGTATGCCTTTTTGTCATCATCCCGAAACAGCGATTTGATTCATGGAATAAATTTTCCATTGGATTTCATTCACAAACATCTTCAGATGTATAAGTCTCCATGTAGGAGCCCCTTTGGCAGGAACTGCTTCTTTGAACCTCCTTCTTGGCCAAGTTTCCACAAGCTCTGTGCACCTTGATCTTGGCAGTTAAACCAAGAACACTCACAGAATTGTCCCAAAGCTACTCCAGCTGCATCTTGGCAGTATGCTTTGGGTTATTGTTGTGCTGAAAGGTGAATGGAAAGGTACAAGTGGGTTTTTTGGTTACCAAAGCCGTTCTTGTTTTGTCCAAATTTAGAAATTCAGAAATTCCTGCCTTCATGCATCTCATGGTTTTTGAAGCTAGTGTGCTTCTAGAGACACCCAAAGGTTTTATGGTTCATGCCTCTCCATCCTTTGTAAAGAGAGACACTGAACTTGATGTTTTGTTTTTTGTCCTCTCTATTTGTTGGATCATGAACATAAAATTGAGTTTCTCAAGCCTGTCCCCTTTTGCCTCGGGTACTTTAGAGTTTTAAAAATTCCACAATCGCCTACAGTTTAGGGTTTTTCCTCTTTATTCTGTATATGTTTGAAATGTATATTTTGTGATTAGGTTATTTGAGGTAAACTAATGGACGTGTCAGCTTCATCAATTTTAGCAAATCTGCAACACAAAGGAACAAACAGTAAAAACATTTCCTAACTCAATATATCTTCATAATTATTTTCATATATCTCTATTGTGTTTAATGATGAGCTTTTTGTTATTCATAGATGATATATTAGTTTTTAAGTCCAATTTAAGTCCATTTTTATCATATGCAAGTTTGATGGTTGCTGTAGGTCTATTTATCTTAACCAGACTTTGCACAAGGGAAACTCCCACACTTATCGTTGTTTGTGACTAAGTCTGCTCCTGCTCCTTCCACAAGTTGATTTCACTCTGTTGGTGAATTTTTCCTTGTTTGTTTCTGTCTGCTCCTTTCTGTGTCACCCCCAGCATTCCTACCATGAAAAATTCCCCCAAAGCTACTCTCATTTAAATTTGGCTCTGTGTCCTTTGCACAGCTTTTGGGCTTGAATGCTCAAGTTCAATTGCAAGCCAAACACACAAGAGGCCAAGGTGTGTTAAGTGTAAAGGAGTCTGTGTCTGCTCTCTCCATACCAGCTCATTTCCTCTTGGTTTGGATCCTTGCCTCTCAGCACCACTGAAATAACTGTGTAGTGAGATTTTGTTCCCCGACACACAGTTATCACTAACGTTTTAGATTTATCTGATGTCTGTTGGCTCCGTTTATTTTCAAGTGAGAAACCCCAGAGTCTATAGTGTGAGCAGTGTGAGTCGTGCTTGGATTGGCAGTGGACTTAAATATGAGAGCTTTTCTTTGCATACTGAATTTATAAAAAGATACCAGTATGATAGCAGTACTTTGAGTCGTTGCCAGCTCTTTTGGCTTTCTTACAAAAATAATAAAACATAATTATGTTAATTTCTGCCTAGCCCTTGAATCCATGTAGCAGTTTAATGTGGACCAGCATTTACTTAGTGCCAAGGAGCAAGCAAGCGCCAGGTTGTGATTTCTTGTCAGATTAGCTCCTACTACATTAGCCTGGCCAGAGATGAAATGAAGTACCCCGGTTTGTTCAGTTTCCCATTAGGAAATGCAGTGTAGGTCCCCTCTCCACTAGGCTCAACCGGCAGCCTTTCAAGAGGGAAAATTACTGCAGTGGGCTGAAATGGTGAGCTAACTTTTTGGACTGTTCTCCAGTGTCTCTCATTTACTGTGTCAGTATGTTGTAATTTTCTTTTCTTTTTTCTCAGAGGACAAGTAAACAAGAGTGGTGTAGCAAGTTTTTGTGTGTTAGCGTTCTGTGTAGAATTTTCTTATGACCAGTTGTTATGCAGTTTGAGGAAAAAAAAAAACTTTCCCAAAAGAGGCAAGCTTGAGGTTAGATGGGCAATTAGCCAGTACATTACAGAACCCACTAACAACTGTGAATCATATGTTAAATCAAAGATCCATCAAGAACGTCCGGTTTGAATTGTTCAACCTGGGTCTTTTGAAGTGATGTAATCTACCACAAGTGCCTTGTCTGTGATAGATGTTGTTCAGATGAAGTAAATCTGCAGCTGGGTATTCTTGGTAAACATAAAAAAGGAGGAGGGAAGAAGCGATGTTGGTTACAGGTTGACTAGTGTGGAATAAAATGAAATTTAATTTAATGTCGTCTTACTGGAATAAATGCAACAACCATAATGAGTTCAAGTTAGTCAGGTTGGATGTGACCAAATATGACAGATGGTATCACAATTTTCAACCTTGTTCCTCTCTCTTCCTCTCTTCTTGCAGTGGCTCACTGTGCGTCGTCCAGACAGATCATCTCCCACTGGAAAAATTGCACTCGACACGACTGTCCCGTCTGCCTGCCGCTGAAGAATGCCAGCGACAAGCGCACCCAACAGCGTAAGTAGCTAAGTAGCGATCTCTGGCCTACCATCGCCTAAGCATTGTCAGGCCACTTATATCCGCAGAAATCCAAAACTAGGCTGAAATTGTTTTCAGAAATTGTTCTTGGTAAGCAAGATACTGAAACCTGGTGAGCTTTCTTTCAACAGCCTCAATTTGTATCTCAGTCATTACAGGATTGGTATATTGAGCTCTAATGGTCACAGTAATGGCATTTTTAGAAAGGCTTGCTTTTGAAAGTCAGGAGAGTGTGTGTTAGAATTATGTATATCTTGGCATTCAGAGTCAGTCGGGCTATTTATTTCTAGGCCTTTGCTTCTCCGTGATGACTAAAAGCACTCAGCGAATAAGAGTGAAGTCCTGCTGGGCTTGTAATCTGACACACAGGAGGTATAGCAGTGTGATTGAGGGTGAGAGAGGATACAGAGAGCGTGCGCTCATGGAGTCCGACAGAGCAATTGGCTGTTGGGTTATTTACTTCTTCTCTCTACCAGAACAGAGCTGAGTTTGACGCTCTTTCCAACACATACTGGAAGCTTCTGTTGTTCCTGTTTGGTGTTGATTCTCTCATGTACCTGCTATCATCCGGCTGGTTTGCTGTATTTTAGGTCCTATCATCTCATTCTTCTGCCTAGATTACTTGGATTTGATTTGATTTTATTTTGGCACCTCATATTTCAACACTTAAAGCATTTTAGTCTTAGTCTTCCCCAGTTTGGCTTGCATGTTAAAGAACATGATGTTGAGGCTTGTGCTCCTGCCAATGCAAATGGTGTAGTTTTTCTTTGTTCTGCCTCATTTGATTCGAGTCTTTGCACATACTAAGAGACGTTTTTTTGTTCTTTTAGCCCAACCAACACCTGAACCCGGAAAAATACGCTAATACTCTTCCCCTTAAAGGGATTTATACATTTATTCAGTCCCCGGCTTTTTAAAGCATTTTACCTTACACTAATGTTCTGATTGTATCATGCTGCCGTGTTGTGACTTAATCTTGCCCGAAGTCGAAGCATGCAGATGTGTTTTTGTTTTTATTTGTTGAAGTATTCTTTTTAAAAAGGCTACTGCATTTGAATTAATTCTATATTCCAAAAATGTTTCTATTCATATCTTTGTCAGTTGGCTCGTAGTATCCACATGTGCATTTTGTGTACAGACTCATCTTGTTGCAGTATTGGTGTAAGAGGCAGGTTGCAGGTTGTTGCCAGTATAAAACACTATGATGTCATGTGGATGTTGTGGGCTGACTTTTTGATATCCCTCCCCAGCCATGCTAAGCTCCCCGAATACGGGCCTCCAGAACTCCATGTCCTCTGTAGGCGTGGGCCAGCCTAGTACTCCCACCATTAGTACCTCAGCCCCCATAGACCCCAGCTCAATGCAGAGAGCTTATGCGGCACTTGGGCTGCCCTACAGCAGTCAGGCCACTGGACAGGCTCCAACCCAGCAGGCTCCAGGCGCAGGACAGACAGCAGGTGCACCAAACACCCAGGCTCAACAACAACTTCCACAGCAGATGAGACCCATCAGTGCACTTGGTAAATTAATTTTTTATGCTTAAAAAAACAACAGTTCATAGCCATATTTTATTCACCGAGTTTGATTTTTAAATCAAGGGAGTGCCGTTTGCTCACTGTATTCTGTATTCACAGGTAACCAGATGGCTCTTGGAAATGCAGCAATGGGTGTGCCCACTTCAGAACAGACAAACCTGCACACAGACTCCCTTCCCAATACACTCAACACTAACAAGTTAGTCTCTGTCAAGTATAATAACAATAATTACATTGCATCTATTAAAAGTTCTTGTTGGCCTGTTTGTTTGGGGTTTTTTTAGGGTTTCTTTTTAAATTATAATTTTTTTTTTAGTTTTAAAATTGAGTAACCATAGGAATAGATATTCATGGCTGTGTGATTTCTAAATTTTCTCCATTTGCATCTACAGTCAGCTGCTGTCAGACGGGTCAGCTGTGGGCTCAATGAGCAGCCTACCCACAGCAGCACCTGTCTCTGCCACAGGCTCCAGGAAAGCCTGGCATGAGCACGTCACTCAGGACTTGCGCAATCACCTCGTACACAAACTGTAAGTGTATACCTCTGCTGGAGAGAGCCAACTGTTACCTGTTAGTCACCTTTTGATTTTGTTTTTCAAGGCTATATTTGCTTATCTTGTGTTTTCCTGCGACAGAGTACAAGCCATATTCCCTACCCCTGATCCGGCAGCTTTGAAGGACAGACGAATGGAGAACTTAGTGGCCTACGCCAGAAAGGTGGAAGGTGATATGTATGAGTCGGCTAACAGCCGGGTAAGTATCCTGAAAAACCGCATCAGGCAGGGACTGACTTGAATTGCTCAACTTGACACGTTCAAGATCAAACGCTTTTCAAAGGCTTTTACCATAGCTCAAAATTTCACAGAATATGCCTTTTCCCTCAATGTTTAACATTGCCTTTCTCCATCCCTCCAACCTTCTTCCTTTTAGGACGAGTACTATCACTTCTTGGCTGAGAAAATATACAAAATCCAAAAGGAGTTGGAGGAGAAGAGGCGTTCAAGGCTTCAGAAACAGATCATCAACCAGGCACCTATGGCTGCCCAGGGAACCCAGCAACCAGTCCTAGCCCAGCCCAATGCCTTGGGCCCACGCCCACAGAGTAAGTGTAAGATTATATGAACATGTTTTGGGTAAAATCTCATTGTTTTCAAATTGATTTAGTTACCAGTTAGGGTTATATACAGCCTGTCTAAATTTGAAAGGCTTATGGCAGAATCACAAATTGTTCTTTTAGTCATGTTTGTATGCCCAGAGTCTTGATCCATACTGCCCTGTTATATATGTGCATTAACAGGTCTAATCACCTTCAATAGCTCGTCCCCCCCCCCATAGTCTAAAATTGAAAATGGATATATGAGCTGAGCTCAGTGAGCAGCCTACCCACAGCAGTATCTGTCTCTGACGTTGCAGCTTATTTATTGCAGTTTATTTTTAATTGTTATTGTTGTTGTTTTTTTAACAGTAAGTATCTTTGTACAAATTGTTTTGTTTTGTTTTTCCAGATGGACCTGTTCCTCTTCCCAACATGCCAAATCAGATCATGAGTCGCATGCAGGTTTCACAAGGTACATTTTTAATAATGCATATTGGAGTTTGAGCCTGCACAAAAAGTGAAATAGCCAGACATGCTTACTATTACTAACACTGCATAAAAAGTATGGTACAGGAAATGATGAGCATTAGGCTACGTTCACACTGCAGGCGAAAGCGCATCAAATCCGATTTTTTTTCAAATCCGATCTGGGTCACTTTCGTATGTGGTACTGAATCCGATACATATCCGATGTTTTAGAAAGCGACTGCTGTTTGAACGGTCATGTCGCATTAGATCCGTCTTTTACGTCACTGACACAGGACAGACGCCAATTATCAGCGCCGAGAAGACATCGCGAACGCTTCCTGGCCATCCAGCGTAGATGTCAGTGAAACTGTTGGGAAGACAACGTGAACATTTTATTTGTACTGTATAATCTGCAGATTCTGACAGAAATCTGCAACTATCCTTTTAAGCACCGCCTCTCTAAAACAGCAATAAGGATAATTATTAGGTTATCTACATTATTATGTAAATAACAAAATAACTTAAAGCAAAAATTGGGAAACGTAAAGTCCGAAGTCTTTATATTAAGGGCCATCAGTCAAACGATATTGTTTGCTCTGGGTCTAAACAGAGCGAGTTGTGTGTGACGTCTTCTTTTGCGCATGCGGGCCGCTTTGATCGTTCACACTAGAGCGCGTTTGCTGTCGCATTTTATTTGTAGTGTGAACAAGCAGACAAAAAAATCGGATTTGATCAAAAAATCGGAATTGAGCATTAAGACCTGCAGTGTGAACGTAGCCTTAGACAAGAGAGGCAAGAAGAAGAATGGGGATGTTACAGTTGAATGAAATCAGGAAAAATCTTTCTCTACCAGCTTGGCTTTGGCTCACATTTCTTTACTCTTATTTTTTTGTGCCAATTTCTAAAATGTCTGATTCACTCCTCTGTACAGGAATCAACCAGTTCAACCACATGACTTTACCCAATCCCCAGATGTCTCAAGCACCAATGGGAGCCCGAGCTGCCTCACCCATGAATCACCCCCAACAGATGAACATAAACTCAGTCCCAGCGGTAAGGGGGCAAAACGGGGGCCACAAAAATCACACCCACGCATGGGGCAGACACGTAACATGAGCTGGCACCCAGTTACACACTCTCGAGGAATGCATAAGTTAACTTAAGTGTATAAATAATATTACTGCACCTAGTAATATCTTCTTTCCTGCCTCGTAGATGGGAATGTCTCCCTCTAGGATGCCCCAGGCCCAGGCCATGATCGCTGGACACAGCGGAGGAAACATCGTGGGTCAGACTGCCAACCAGGGTCAGTTTTTGCCTCAGAACCAGTTTCCTCCAGGATCTGCTCCAGTTGCTGCAACGGGTGCGATGAATGTCACAGTGGTGCCAGGCATGGGTCAGCCACAGGCACAGGCTGCTGTCACTCAGGTGAGACATGAAGGAGGTGGAGCT